>NC_057806.1:107017980-107269554 GCF_018294505.1 Triticum aestivum
TCGTGTTCTTTACTTTCTTGCAAGCTTACCCAAAAACATCTACAAAGTACTTCTAGTTTCATACTTGTTTCCGGTAAAGCAAACGTCAAGTGTGCGTAGAGTTGTATCGGTGGTCGATAGAACTTGAGGGAATATTTGTTCTACCTTTAGCTCCTTGTTGGGTTCGACACTCTTACTTATCGAAAGAGGCTACAATTGATCCCCTATACTTGTGGGTTATCAGTAGGTTTGTAACATCCCAAAATTCTAAATTTTGGAATGTTATATTAAATAAATATTTATGATTGTTCGTTTGATTGTTCTGTGATTGATTGTGTGAAATTGAGTGGAATTTGAAAACTTTTTGAAAGTTGAATGAGAGGGAATGAAATGACTTTCCCAAACTTTCACCTTGAATCCTTATCTCCAAGAATTCAAACACAAAACCCTAGAGTAAAGAAGACATGACTTCTTCCATTTATAATGAAAAAAGGTTTTGAAAAGGTTTGAATTCCATTTGGACATATTTCAAATTCAGAAGATAAAATGACTTCTTCAAATTATATGAAATAGAGTTGGAAGTGGTTTGAAATTCAAATTCAAAACCATTTAGGAGTTATTTGACTTTTAATCAAATTATTTTTCTCCTAAAATTAAATAGATGGAAATAAGGGTAAAATGATTCCCTTCAATGGAAAATTAGGAGAAAATAATTTTGAAGTCATTTTGGTATTTTACAAATGATTTTTGTTGGGTTTTAATGCAAGAGTAGCATTGTTTGGTTTATTTATTTATTTTTTGAATTTTATTTGTAGATGAAAATATGTTCATCTTTTAGGATTTCTTTTTCTGAAAATTTTGATATATATATATATATATATATATATATCCTATATAAAAATACTATAGGTTTTTCTATATGTAGTTTCTTCCCTCTCTGCTTTAATTCAAAAAAAGGAAAAAGCCCCAGCGTGCGGCTAGGCCAACAGGCCCACCAGCGTGCCCGAGCCTGCTAGTCCAGCTCCGCGCCAGACGCCCGGAGCCCCTTCGCCTCGGTCGCCCGCTCCCCTCTCGCTCGCCCCTGTGCCGCTGACCGTAGGGCCCCACTGCCCGATCGCTCTCGCCCGCGATCTTCTTCCTCCCCACGCCAGAACCACGCCGCCGCCACCGAATCCCGAATTCCTCGGGATCCTCTCCTCGATCAGCCCCCTCCTTCAAGCACCCCTTCCCCTATAAATACCCCTCTCCCTCGACCGATTCCGCCCCAAAGGCCCTTCCGAGAAACCCTGCCTCGTCAATTACTCGCCGGATCCGAGCGCCGCCGCCGCACCATTGTTGCCTTACCTCACCACCCCGACCACCTAGCCGCCACTTGAGACCACCACCGTAACCCCCTCGCTCTTCCGCACCTCCTCATGCGCTCGCGCGAGCCCGAAACCCACCGGAGCGCCACCACCGCCGATGCCCGAACGCTACCGCTGCCTCGACCTCGCCGCCGACCTCCTCCGTCCACCTACGGCACCATCTCGACCACCGCTGGACTCACCGTCGAACGCCGCGTCCGCCCGTACCCTCGCCGGAGCCCGCCAACGATCGGAGCGCCGACGACGACGACGTCCGAGCCACTCGCCGTCGACCTTCCCCGCGGTGGGCTCTCCACTTCCCCTCCTCTGTCCGATTCTAAATCTACGGTATAGATTAGATGGATGAACAGTTAGGTTTATTTTTTTAGTTCAGTTTTATTTATGGTTTTACGGTTTAGTCCAGATCGGTTTAGTCGACCGGTTTTTTTATTTTCGTACGTGCACGGTTTAGTTAGTTTTCGGCCGAGCACCGTTTAGTTACGGATCGCCCACCGGTTTAGCCCAATAGCAGTAGGCCACGTAGCATGTGCCTGTTTTGATTCTTATTTAGTTTTTGTTTAAAAAAACAAAATAGTTCTGTTTTTAGATTCTTTATATCTTTTAGGTTCTAGATCCAAATTGAGTGATTCTTTTTGCTTTGTGTCACAAATTTGTTGAAGTTTCTTTCTGGATACTTAGTTTTCAAATTTGAGTAGTTTAAATTTGAATTACTTCAAATATGATTCAAACACTATTTTAGCTCTAGTTTGAGTTTTATAAAATATTTTTGATTAATTCTTTTTGCTCCTGGTCACTAGGACTTTTGCCTATCCAGTAGTGTTGAGTATTTTATTTTTAGTTTAATTTAAGTTATGATTTTAGGCAAAACAGTACTGTTTTATATAGTTTAGTGTTATTTTATTTTCCCTTAGTATTTATTTGTTTTTAACTATAAACCTTTTTGTATTTTTTTTGCAAAAATTTAGTTTGACTTCTGTTATTAAAAAGTAGACAATTTTATTTTATTTTAAAAATTATTTTTCTTTAGTTTTGTTCGAAAACTTGTTTAGGTCATAGTTAGTGTTTCATAAAAGCTTTTTATTTGTTTCTTTTTGCTATTAAAACTTTATGAAAAATACTTTATGTTAACCTAGTTGATTTAAATTTTATTTTCTGTTGAAGTTATTAGTTTAGTGTTTTCTTTGTTAAGTTCTGTCGAGGACAAAACTGTTTCGTGATATGTCTTAGAGTTTTCTTTAGTAGTTTTGTTGTGTAGTTTTCCTTTGTTCTTATTTGGTGTCCCTTGTTGTTTTGCAATTTATTTGTTGGTTTATTATGAGTGTTAGAATTGCTTGCTAGTATGTTTGCTTATATGAATGCTATGTTTGACTATATAGATTTTCAACGGAGTGACGAATAGTTTATCAAAGATTCAGAGAGCATTATTATCTTCATCAAGTAATACTAGGCAAGTTCACTTTGACCATGTTTTCTATACCTATGTTTATTTGCATGTAGTAGCACCCTTTCAACAATCCCTCCAGTAGTGTTATTGAATCTTGTAGTTGAGTAGAATGCATGAGGTAGAAACCCATCTCCCTGTTACCAAAACCCGGGACGATTGCATAGTTTTAATGCTACACTATAGTAGACGGGGTTTGGTATGAGTGCATGAGAGTGGTGTAAAGGAGGACTCTACGTCAATGGCGACAACTTCATAATGGCACCGACAAGTACTGCATCTTCAGGACTCCTCAAGATTTAGAGACTCGAGACAAGAATTCAATACACACTACTGGGTGAAGGACGGTTGACGGGCACCTTGGAGAAACCAATGGTTGGCCGGGATGCATGGAGAAGCGCCATGACATCTTGCGGAAAGCTTCACCCAGACTCAAAGAGACGGAAGAATACTTCATGCCCGGAAGCTTACTTGTGCAACCGCAAGTTATTATGGGCTCTGGCTTGGTTGACCTTAGTGGTGACTCTGGCTGGGACGGTGCTAGCAGATGTAGAACTTCGGTAGGATTGGATGAGCACCGGACAGTGGTCAGGGGAACTCTTTGGAAGACCATGTTTCGGTCGTCTTGTTCTCAAACAACCTGAAGTACGAGAACATAAAAAGAGGGATCGAATCTTGCGGGTAAACTGTACAAACCTCTACAGAGGGTTAAAACCTAATCGATTAGCCGTGTCCCCGCTTACTGACAATTTGAGCCTCTGGACTTGGATCTATCTCGGAACTCTCAACACCGGACTGCTAAATTAATTGTGGGCAACTTATGATGATTTGGTTATGAGACATCGGTTGGCGGAACCATGTCATGATAGAAAACTCCGTAGTACAGACTCCGGTTAAATCCTTTGATGTAGGGAAAATAAAACCAGCTTTTATGCAAACAAAACTCAGATACAGAGCCACAAAGCCATATTGCATATAGTATAGTTATCATTTGTTTTTCTCTTATTGTGATCTTGCCGGTACATTCAATGTACTGACCTACACGGCTGCAACGTATCATGTTGCAGATATTTCTTCGATGAGTAAGAGTTACGATACAGGGTTACGGTCTACACTCAACTTGTCGATGGCGTTGATGGGACTCCACACCCGATTGTTTGTTTCCGCTGAGACTTATGAGGTATATATTAGTTTTACGTTATTTGTACATGTGATTGCACTTTGATATATACATTGATGTACTGTGTGTGCCAGCATACCGATCCAGAGATGGCACAGATACACAGAGGCTTGACCGTCTGAGGTCGGGTCGCTACATTCTGGTGCAACAGCAAGTGCTGGAGGATTTAAGCTCCAAACAAGAGAAAGTTAATAAGCTTGCTAAGCATCTTGCGAGCATTATGGGTACCCAGGATATTGTTTCTTGAGCTCTTCTGAAATGGTTTCAGTTCTGGACTTGTTTTGCTGCGGCGTTTATATGGTGCTTTATTCCCTATATTTGCACTTATGGCGAACTTTGATGCCCAGTGGATGTAATATGTGTAATAGCCATGATAGCCTAGCGTAAGTTGGTTGCTTATTTATTTCCGTTGTCTTGTTTATTTGTTTTCTTGTAGTCAGTGCAGTTCTTTTTCCGCGGTTTGCTAGTGGCCGCAATAGCCTATTTTTTAAAACTAGGCCACATTAACAATGGGCTACATATTTACTGTAGTTAACATGGGCCTCCTACGGGCCGTAGAAACAATGGGCCTTCTAAGGGTCGTAGAAACAATGGCCTTCTACGGGTTGTAGACACAATGGGCCTTCTACGAGCCGTATCTTCAATGGGCCTTCTACGGGCCGTATGATCGGTTGGCCAAACATGGGCCAATAACAGACCACATTATGGCTGTAAACGGGCTAGAGTTGAAATCGTCCGTTCATGGGCCGACCATAACGGGCCGTCGTTAATTGGACATATTTGATGACGCTATGAAAACGGCCCAACGTATTAACGGGCCGACTGTAACCACGGGCTGTATTTGGCCCACAAGCAGTAAATGACAGTAACGGGCCGAAAGTAAATGAATGCTGGAAATGAGCCCAAGAATAAATGGGCCCTGAGAAGGCCGAAAGATAACATGGGCTAGAAACGGCCCAACGAAATAATGTGTCGTTAATGGGTATGAAGTGATACACTGTTCATTACGAGCCAGTTTTACCACGGGCCGTTAATGGGACGAGGGTTACTAAGGGCCTGATATGGGCCAAAAGACGTCATGGGCTGGAAGTTAAAATGGGCTGGAATTATATTGGATGGCCCAAATGACGCTAGTGGGCCTAATTCGGATAGGCCGTAAACAGGCCCTGGGTTAGCGGGCTGTAAATGGGCTATATGCGAATAGGCCGTTAACAGGCTTGACGTGGGCCGGCCTTCTCACAGGAATGGGCCTCTGTTGGGTCGGGCCATGTGTCGACGTATCATAGGCGCTTTGGGTCCAATGAGTGGATGACATCTGTCCCAACGGTGAGCCGACACGTGTTTCCTCCAGCCAATGATGATTTTACACGTGGAAAATCCCCATTGGTCGGGGTTGTTAACGGGTTATCAGATCCAAAACTGGACCCGATAGCTAACCGGCGTTCCATTACGGTGGATGCCACGTGTCGGTCACCCTTGACGAAAGCACTTCTGTGACGCGGGATTTATCGTCATGGAAGTGGACACTTCCATGATGATAATTTTGGTAATGTCATGGAACACTTCTACGACAGCACAGGTATGACTATCTTGATTCTGTCATAAATTTGTCATGGATGTACATGCATGACAGAAAACGTGACCTACTGTGACAAACACGTATCATCATGGAAGTGTATTTTTTGTAGTGGAGCACCGCACGCCGGAGCGGTATTTTAATTGTGTCCTCAAGGGATCCCGCATTGTAGAGGGCAGCGCTCAAAAGACATTATCTTTGAATGAGTACCTTCATGTTATCCTGCCCTGTATGATGAAAACAAGACTGATGTGTAATATAATGATTGCTGTTTATTTTATAATCTTACCTCCTGTGTGGCCGTTTTTATTAAATCTGAGAGTTGGACAGTCGTCGGCTTCAGCCCCCACGTAGGTAGTACGGGGGTGTTCGGGATGGAATCTAAACACTCTTGATCCAGGAAATTGGTCCTTAAAGGAGGTGTTTAGCGCAATGAACCAGGCAATCGGACAATGTGGCTTTATCACCCTCACTTAGCCATAGGAGTTTGACAATAGAAATGTAGGCGCATCCCCTAGTATTCGTTAGTCCGAACTAGGGTGCTGTAGACACCTGATCGGGTGAAGGCCGATCCGTCACATAATGCGGAAAAAATCGCAAGAGATTTTAACCTCCGAAGAGCTGATCGGCTCACGCCACATCATGACAATCAGTTTTCGGCTTTCTCTACTGAGGTGCTCATCCAGATAAACTAGGACACAATCGCAGTAGTTCTCCCTTTACTACCCTAGCCAATAAAGTAGAACGTAAGGTAGTAAGCACACGAACCGGGCAACCCAACTATTGACCAAAGACATGATTTGGAGCTGATGCATATAATGCTAAATTCAGGGGCTGAACTATACTGTAAAAGTGTCCGGACTTGTTGCCATAGTATGGGGCGCAATAAAGCCCCTGGCGAATTATGGTGTACCAAAGTGTATAGATGCAAATAAGAATATCGAAATAAAAATGAAGTGGTAAGCTAGTGCCACATAAGTTGGGCCGCAAATTGTTTCCATTATAATTTTGATTAATACGTCAAAGCGTATTTGTACAAATAGTGTGATAAGCAGCATTGGCTATTTAACATGCCAAGACCAAGGGGGAGCTGCGTACGGGTCCTGAAAACAGGTAGAATGATCGTTAAGAAGAGCATCTAGAGATTCCCCCATACGTTTGTGCTACTTACTGATGTCTAGTACACAACCTTCTTCTTGTAGACGTTGTTGGGCCTCCAAGTGCAGAGGTTTGTAGGACAGTAGCAAATTTCCCTCAAGTGGATGACCTAAGGTTTATCAATCCGTAGGAGGCGTAGGATGAAGATGGTCTCTCAAGCAACCCTGCAACCAAATAACAAAGAGTCTCTTGGGTCCCCAACACACCCAATACAATGGTAAATTGTATAGGTGCACTAGTTCGGCGAAGAGATGGTGATACAAGTGGTATATGGATAATAGATAAAGGTTTTTGTAATCTGAAAATATAAAAACAGCAAGGTAACTAATGATAAAAGCGAGCGTAAACGGTATTGCAATGCTAGGAAACAAGGCCTAGGGTTCATACTTTCACTAGTGCAAGTTCCCTCAACAATAATAACATAATTGGATCACATAACTATCCATCAACATGCAACAAAGAGTCACTCCAAAGTCACTAATAGCGGAGAACGAACGAAGAGATTATGGTAGGGTACGAAACCACCTCAAAGTTATTCTTTCCAATCAATCCGTTGGGCTATTCCTATAAGCGTCACAAACAGCCCTAGAGTTCGTACTAGAATAACACCTTAAGACACAAATCAACCAAAACCCTAATGTCACCTAGATACTCCAATGTCACCTCAAGTATCCGTGGGTATGATTATACGATATGCATCACACAATCTCTGATTGATCTATTCAACCAACACATAGAACCTCAAAGAGTGCCCCAAAGTTCCTACCGGAGAATCACGATGAAAACGTGTGCCAACCCCTATGCATAGGTTCATCGGCGGAACCCGCAAGTTGATCACCAAAACATACATCAAGTGAATCACGTGGTATCGCATTGTCACCACAGATACGCACGGCAAGACATACATCAAGTGTTCTCAAATCTTTAAAGACTCAATCCGATAAGATAACTTCAAAGGGAAAACTCAATCCATTACAAGAGAGTAGAGGGGGGAAGAAACATCATAGGATCCAACTATAATAGCAAGGCTCGCGATACATCAAGATCGTACCACCTCAAGAACACGAGAGAGAGAGAGAGATCAAACACAAAGCTACTGGTACATACCCGAGGGAGAACAACTCCCTCCTCGTCATGGAGAGCACCGGGATGATGAAGATAGCCACCGGAGAGGGATTGCCCCTCCGGCAGGGTGCCGAACGGGTCTAGATTGGTTTTCGGTGGCTACGGAGGCTTCTGGCGGTGGAACTCCCGATCTATTGTGCTCTCCCGTTGTTTTAGGGTATATGGAGATATATAGGCGGAAGAAGTACGCCAGGGGGGCACGAGGGGCCCACGAGGGTGGAGGGCGCGCCCAGGGGGTGGGCGCGCCCCCTGCCTCGTGGCCTCCTCGTTGATCCCCTGACGTGCACTCCAAGTCTTCTAGGCTTCTTCTGATCCAAAAATAAGTTCCGTGAAGTTTCAGGTCAATTGGACTCCGTTTGATTTTCCTTTTCTGCGATATTCTAAAACAAGGAAAAAAACAGAAACTGGCACTGGGCTCTGGGTTAATAGGTTAGTCCCAAAAATAATATAAAAGTGTCTAATAAAGCCCATAAACATCCAAAACAGATAATATAAGAGCATGGAACAATCAAAAAATATAGATACGTTGGAGACGTATCAGCATCCCCAAGCTTAATTCATGCTCGTCCTCGAGTAGGTAAATGATAAAAACAGAATTTTTGATGTGGAATGCTACCTAACATATTTATCCATGTAGTTCTCTTTATTGTGGCAAGAATATTCAGATCCATAAGATTCAAGACAAAAGTTTAATATTGACAAAAAAATAATAATACTTCAAGCATACTAATAAAGTAATCATGTCTTCTGAGAATAACATGGCCAAAGAAAGCTATCCCTACAAGATCATATAGTCTGGCTATGCTCCATCTTCACCACACAAAGTATTTAAATCATGCACAACCCCGATGAAAATCCAAGCAATTGTTTCATACTTTTGATGTTCTCAAACTTTTTCAATCTTCACGCAATACATGAGCGTGAGCCATGGACATAGCACTATAGGTGGAATAGAATGGTGGTTGTGGAGAAGACAAAAAGGAGAAGATAGTCTCACATCGACTAGGCGTATCAACGAGCTATGGAGATGCCCATTAATAGATATCAATGTGAGTGAGTAGGAATTGCCATGCAACGGATGCACTAGAGCTATAAGTGTATGAAAGCTCAACAATAGAAACTAGTGGGTGTGCATCCAACTCGCTTGCTCACGAAGACCTAGGGCATTTTGAGGAAGCCCATCACTGGAATATACAAGCCAAGTTCTATAATGAAAAATTCCCACTAGTATATGAAAGTGACAACATAGGAGACTCTCTATCATGAAGATCATGGTGCTACTTTGAAGCACAAGTGTGGTAAAAGGATAATAGCATTTCCCCTTCTCTCTTTTTCTCTCATTTTTTATTTTTTATTTTTTTATTTTTTTATTTGGGTCTTTTCTCTTTTTTATGGCCTTTGTTTTTTCTCCTTTTTATTTTTCGTCCGGAGTCTCATCCCGACTTATGGGGGAATCATAGTCTCCATCATCCTTTCCTCACTGGGACAATGCTCTAATAATGATGATCATCACACTTTTATTTACTTACAAATCAAGAATTACAACTCGATACTTAGAACAAAATATGACTATATGAATGCCTCCGGCCGTGTACCGGGATGTGCAATGAATCAAGAGTGACATGTATGGAAGAATTATGAATGGTGGCTTTGCCACAAATACGATGTCAACTACATGATCATGCAAAGCAATATGACAATGATGAAACGTGTCATAATAAACCGAATGGTGGAAAGTTGCATGGCAATATATCTCGGAATGGCTATGGAAATGCCATAATAGGTAGGTATGGTGGCTGTTTTGAGGAAGGTATATGGTGGGTTTATGGTACCGGCGAAAGTTGCACGGTACTAGAGAGGCTAGCAATGGTGGAAGGGTGAGAGTGTGTATGATCCATGGACTCAACATTAGTAATAAAGAACTCACATACTTATTGCAAAAATCTATTAGCTATCAAAACAAAGTACTACGGCATGCTCCTAGGGGGATAGATTGGTAGGAAAAGACCATCGCTAGTCCCCGACCGCCACTCAGAAGGAAGACAATCAATAAATAAATCATGCTCCGACTTCATCACATAACGGTTCACCATACGTGCATGCTACGGGATTCACAAACTTTAACACAAGTATTTATCAAATTCACAACTACTCACTAGCATGACTCTAATATTACCATCTCCATATCTCAAAACAATCATCAAGTATCAAACTTCTCATAGTATTCAATGCACTTTATATGAAAGTTTTTATTATATCCCTCTTGGATGCCCATCATATTAGGACTAGCTTCATAACCAAAGCAAACTACCATGCTGTTTTAAAGACTCTCAAAATGATATAAGTGAAGCATGAGAGCTCATTAATTTCTATAAAATAAAACCACCACCGTGCTCTAAAAAGATGTAAGTGAAGCACTAGAGCAACAACAAACTACTCCGAAAAATATAAGTGAAGATCAATGAGTAGTCCAATAATTATGCAACTATGTGAAGACTCTCTAACATTTAATAATTTAAGATCTTGGTATTTTATTCAAACAGCAAGCAAAACAAAATAAAATAAAATGACGCTCCAAGCAAAACACATATCATGTGGTAAATAAAAATATAGCTCCAAGTAAAGTTACCGATGAACGAAGATGAAAGAGGGGATGCCTTCCGGGGCATACCCAAGCTTAGGCTCTTGGTTGTACTTGAATATTACCTTGAAGTGCCTTGGTCATCCCCAAGATTAGGCTCTTGCCACTCCTTATTCCATAGTCCATCGAATCTTTACCCAAAACTTGAAAACTTCACAACACAAAACTTAACAGAAAACTCGTAAGCTCCGTTAGTATAAGAAAATAAATCACCACTTAGGTACTGTTGTGAACTCATTATTTATTTATATTGGTGTTAAACCTACTGTATTCCAACTTCTCTATGGTGTATAAACTCTTTTACTAGCCATAGATTCGTCAAAATAAGCAAACAACACATCGAAAACAGAATCTGTCAAAAACAGAACACTATGTAGTAATCTGGATCAAACGTATACTTCTGGAACCCCAACAATTCTAAAATAATTTTTTTGACCTGAGTAATTTTTCTATTAATCATCTTCAAAAAGAATTAACTAAATAGCACTCTCCAAATAAAAATGGCAGCAATTCTCGTAAGCGCTAAAGTTTCTGTTTTTTACAGCATGATTGCAAAGACTTTTCCCCAAGTCTTCCCAAAGGTTCTACTTGGCACAAACACTACTTAAAAGCATAAAACCACATCTAAACAGAGGCTAGATGAATTAGTTATTACTAAACAGGAGCAAAAAGTAAAGAACAAGAATAAAGTTGGGTTTCCTCCCAACAAGCGCTCATGATGATTTCAATGATGCTCACATAAAAGATAAGAATTGAAACATAAAGAAAGCATCATGAAGAATATGACTAGCCCATTTAAGTCTAACACACTTCCTATGCATAGGGATTTTGTGAGCAAACAACTTATGAGAACAAGAATCAACTTGCATTGGAAGGTAAAACAAGCATAACTTCAAAATTTTAAGCACATAGAGAGGAAACTTGATATTATTGCAATTCCTACAAGCATATATTCCTCCCTCATAATAATTTTCAGTAGCATCATGAATGAATTCAACAATATAACCAGCACCTAAAGTATTCTTTTCATTATCTATAAGCATAGAAAATTTATTACTCTCCACATAAGCAAAATTCTTCTCATTCGGAATAGTGGGAGTATCATAAGAGACTTGAATACTATAAATTGTTTCCACATTAAAAGAGTAATGTTCGGAAAAAGGGTAATCATAATCATGAAAAGTTTTATAAATATAATCATCACTACTTCTTATAGCATATGTATCATCACAATAATTATCATAAGTACGAGGCATGCTATCATCATTATAAATTTGCATATCAAAACTTGGGAGACTGAAAATATCATCTTCATTAAGCGTAGCATCCCCAAGCTTGGGACAAACATTAATTGCAGCAAATATATTCTCGAAAACATCATATTCATCAAACACAGCATCCCCAAGCTTGGGCCTTTTCATATCATAAGCATAATCACTCTGATCATTAATAGTATGGATGGCACCAATAGTATAGCAATTATCATATTCTTCCAAGAACGTGCCAAAAAGATTTTCAAGATCATAAGAAGTATCATTATCTTCCACAATTATATTTTCATGAGGCACAATAGTAATAGGAGCAGCATTATTTGGGGGAGATATCTTTTTACCTCTCTTCCTTTTCCTTTTCTTCTTCTTCACCACATCATGTGTGGGTTCAATCCTCTTTTTGGAGCTCCTTATTAATGAGATTGGTTGAATAGGAGGCTCCTCCTCGTTACCTGATTCATCATAAGAAATAATAGGAGGGTATTGGGAAGTCTCTTCCCTTTCATTAGTATTCTCTTCATCTTCTATTTGTTTTCTTTTCTTTATGTAATTGGCAATATAAGGATTTTCAATGCAATTCACCGCACAATACATATAAATCTTCTCTAGATCAAAATGAAGAACTCTATCAAGGGCAATTTTTGGAATATCCTTAGTTATTCGTTTCATTTCTTCATAACCCAAGAGAAAACTAAGTTCATTATCATGTGCAAGGGAAATCAAGTCATCACAATTTTTCGACACGATACGATCATGAAACAATTTGCATTGGGTACTGAAATGGTCATGTTCATTGCAAAGTTCACAAGTATGGCTAAGAAAATTTAAATTTTCAGCACAAACATCTAGCCTTTCTTGCAACAATTTAGTTTCTAAATGCTTATGCCTCTTGCAATATCTATCTTCCCTATTTGGTGTGTACTTGCAAACCCAATGCACTCCACAAAAATTGACATGTTTATAGGAGACATTTTCATCATAACTAGTGCAATCATCATTAGTACTATGTATATTCAAAGAGTTCATACTAACAACATTGCAATCATGCTCATCATTCAAAGATTTAGTGCCAAACATTTTAATGCATTCTTCTTCTAACACTTTGGCACAATTTTCCTTTCCATCATACTCACGAAAGATATTAAAAAGATGAAGCGTATGAGGCAAACTTAATTCCATTTTTTTGTAATTTTCTTTTATAAACTAAACTAGTGCTAAAACAAGAAACAAAAAGACTCGATTGCAAGATCTCAAGATATACCTTCAAGCAATCACCTCCCCGGCAACGGCGCCAGAAAAGAGCTTGATGTCTACTACACAACCTTCTTCTTGTAGACGTTGTTGGGCCTCCAAGTGCAGAGGTTTGTAGGACAGTAGCAAATTTCCCTCAAGTGGATGACCTAAGGTCTATCAATCCGTAGGAGGCGTAGGATGAAGATGGTCTCTCTCAAGCAACCCTGCAATCAAATAACAAAGAGTCTCTTGTGTCCCCAACACACCCAATACAATGGTAAACTGTATAGGTGCACTAGTTCGGTGAAGAGATGGTGGTACAAGTGGTATATGGATAATAGATAAAGGTTTTTGTAATCTGAAAATATAAAAACAGCAAGGTAACTAATGATAAAAGTGAGCGTAAACGGTATTGCAATGCTAGGAAACAAGGCCTAGGGTTCATACTTTCACTAGTGCAAGTTCCCTCAACAATAATAACATAATTGGATCACATAACTATCCCTCAACATGCAACAAAGAGTCACTCCAAAGTCAATCATAGTGGAGAACGAACGAAGAGATTATGGTAGGGTACAAAACCACCTCGAAGTTATTCTTTCCAATCAATCCGTTGGGCTATTCCTATAAGTGTCACAAACAGCCCTAGAGTTCGTACTAGAATAACACCTTAAGACACAAATCAACCAAAACCCTAATGTCACCTAGATACTCCAATGTCACCTGAAGTATCTGTGGGTATGATTATAGGATATGCATCACACAATCTCAGATTCGTCTATTCAACCAACACATAGAACCTCAAAGAGTGCCCCAAAGTTCCTACCGGAGAATCATGACGAAAACGTGTGCCAACCCCTATGCATAGGTTCATGGGCGGAACCCGCAAGTTGATCACCAAAACATACGTCAAGTGAATCACGTGGTATCCCATTGTCAGCACAGATACGCACGGCAAGACATACATCAAGTGTTCTCAAATCTTTAAAGACTCAATCCGATAAGATAACTTCAAAGGGAAAACTCAATCCATTACAAGAGAGTAGAGGAGGGAAGAAACATCATAGCATCCAACTATAATAGCAAAGCTCGTGATACATCAAGATCGTACCACCTCAAGAACACGAGAGAGAGAGAGAGATCAAACACATAGCTACTGGTACATACCCTCAGCCCCGAGGGAGAACTACTCTCTCCTCGTCATGGAGAGCACCGGGATGATGAAGATATCCATCGGAGAGGGATTGCCCCCTCCGGCAGGGTGCCGAAACAGGTCTAGATTGGTTTTCGGTGGCTACGGAGGCTTCTGGCGGCAGAACTCCTGATCTATTGTGCTCTCCCATCATTTTAGGTTATATGGAGATATATAGGTGGAAGAAGTACGTCAGGGGGGCACGAGGGGCCCACGATGGTGGAGGGCGCGCCCAGGGGGGTGGGCGCGCCCCCTGCCTCGTGGCCTCCTCGTTGATCCCCTGACGTGCACTCCAAATCTTCTGGGCTTCTTCTGATCCAAAAATAAGTTTTGTGAAGTTTCAGGTCAATTGGACTCCGTTTGATTTTCCTTTTCTGCGATATTCTAAAACAAGGAAAAAAACAGAAACTGGCACTGGGCTCTGGGTTAATAGGTTAGTCCCAAAAATAATATAAAAGTGTCTAATAAAGCCCATAAACATCCAAAACAGATAATATAAGAGCATGGAACAATCCAAAATTATAGATACGTTGGAGATGTATCACTTGCCACCTTGGTATATCCATCCTTCGAAAGGACCGATTATCAGGCCGTCGAGATAGGCCTGTGGAAAAGAAAACCCAAAAAGGATAAAAAGTAAGAGTATGTGTGTCCCGGGAAGGTCGAGCTGTATTGTGGACCACAGTCTGGTTATGCCTCCGTCTCTGCCCATGGTATTTTTAGCGTGTAATTATGTACGTGTGGTACGTATGCTGCCACTTGTTCAGGGCTGAGATGGAGGTCGAATTGCTAGTCTAACTCCTGACGAGCCGGACTATCATGCTATGGAGTAGTCCGAACTCGTTTGACAGTGTCCGGGAGCTTGGCCGCTGAATTAAAGTTCTGCCTTAGAACACCGCTCTGTACTTCCGCTGCCAGGGCCACGTTGTGTTCCTCGGTACGGAGGGAGCGCTCTGTGTTTCCATTGACTGTTATGACTCCGCGTGGTCCAGGCATCTTGAGCTTGAGATAAGCATAGTGTGGCACCGCATTTAGTCGAGCAAACGTGGTTCGTCCGAGCAGTCTGTGATAGCCGCTGCGGAAGGGGACGATATCGGAGATTAACTCTTTGCTTCGAAGTTGTCCGAAGATCCGAAGACGACCTCCAATGTGATTGAGCCCGAGCAACGGGCCTCTACACCTGGTATAACTCCTTTAAAGGTAGTTATGGTGGGCTTGATCCTTGATGGATTGATGCCCATTTTGCACACTGTATCCTGATAGAGCGGGTTGAGGCTGCTGCCACCGTCCATGAGGACTCGTGTGAGGTGGAATCCATCAATTATTGGGTCGAGAACCAGTGCGGCTGAACCACCATGGCGGATACTGGTCAGATGGTCCCTTCGATCAAAAGTGATTGGGCATGATGACCATGGGTTGAATTTTAGGGCGACTGGCTCTATCGCATAGACGTCCCTGAGCGCGCACTTGCGCTCCCTCTTGGGGATATGGGTAGTGTATGTCATGTTCATCATTTTGACCTGATGGGGAAACTTCTTCTATCCCCCTGTGTTCGGTGGCCGGGGCTCCTCATCGTCATTCTCGCTTTGCGACCCCTTCTCCTTGTCTTCGGCATTTAACTTGTCGGCCTGTTTGAAGAACCAACAACTCCGGTGGGTATGATTGGCTGGTTTATCAGGGGTGCCATGGAACTGACATGGACGATCGAGTATGCGGTCTGGGCTGGAAGGGTCCTAATTATTCCTTTTATATGGCTTCTTCCGCTGACCGGACTTGGAGCCACTAAATCTGTCGTTGACCGTCGTGTCATCATTATTGTCACCATTGTTTTGATGCTTGTGCCTATTGCGTCGGGGATTGTTGTTGCTATTTCTGGCTTCCGAGGTGCCAAGTTCGCTCGCATTGTTATTGCTGCGGGCTAGCCAGCTATCTTTGCCCATGCAAAAGCGGGTCATGAGTGTCGTGAGGGCTTCCATGGACTTCGGCTTTTCTTGGCCGAGGTGTCGGGTGAGCCATTCGTCGCGGATGCTATGTTTGAAGGCCGCTAGGGCTTCGGCATCCGGACAGTCGACGATTTGATTATTTTTAGTTAAGAACCTAGTCCATAATTTCCTTGCTAACTCTCCGGGCTATTGGACTATGTGACTTAAGTCATCGGCATCCGGAGGTCTGACGTATGTGCCCTGGAAGTTGTCGCGGAAGGCGTCTTCTAGGTCTTCCTAGCTTCCAATAGAGTAGGCAGGCTGTTCAGCCAATGTCGGGCTGGTCACTTCAGTTTTAGAGGGGGGGGGTATTTGATGGCATGAAGATCATCGCCACGGGCCATTTGAATATGGAGAATAAAGTCTTCAATCCATACCGCGGGATCTGTGGTTCCATCATATGATTCGATATTCACGGGTTTGAACCCTTCTGGGAATTCAAGTTCCATTACTTCATCAGTGAAGCAGAGGGGGTGTGTGGCGCCTCTATATCGGGCCAGATCGTGTCATAGTTTGGATGGAGTCCGTCTACGGTTTTCGGCCCGGATGTGATTGTGCTTGCCGTGTTCGGCTTGATAGCCATCGTCGCGCATCGGGGCATGCCCCCGCGATCCGTAGATCAATCTGGCCGGACCTTCTTTATTCTTCAGGTCCTGCCGTAGGTCATATGTGTATCCCCAAGCTGTTTTATCTCTGCCTTTATGGTGAGGTAGGACGGGCTGGTGTTCGGCCTAAGTTGTTGTTTTGTCCCGGCCACGTGGTGGTCGATTAGCCGCATTACGCGCTGATGGTACAGGCTCAAGTGCCTCGTCGTCAAATTGAGGTAGCAGTTTACGCTAATGGGTAACTTTTGCTTGGGTGCTCGAGGCCATATTCTTCTGCTGCCAGGACATCAGTCCATCTATCGTTGAGCAGATCTTGATCACCTTGAAACTGCTGCTGCTTCTTTTTCAGGCTCCTTGTAGTGGCTATTAGCTGTTGCTTAAAGCGCTCCTACTCGAGAGGTTCCTCAGGCACGATAAAGTCTTCGTCGCCGAGGCTCACCTCATCCTCGGAGGGTGGAAGGTAATTACTGTCCTCTGAGTCTTCGTTTGCAGCCTGCTCATCAGGGCTAACTTGCCCATCCTCCTGATCGTCTTGTTCAGAGTTTTGCTCGACGGGGTTTTCTTGGTTTTCGGCATCATCCGGAGTGTTGTTATCTCTCATGCCGGTATTGTTGTCTTCGCCGCGGCATGATTTAGAGCGGCGCCGTCGGTGCTTTTGGGTTTACCCTCTACTGGATTTTTCTCATTATCACTGTCACCCTCCTTGGGTGTATCCACCATGTACACGTCATATGAAGAGGTGGTCGTCCAGCGTCCGGTAAACGGCGGGTTTTCGGCTTGCTCCTCTCTGGCATCGTCGTCCATACTGTCGATGTCTTCGGAGCCGTAATCGAGCATGTCAGTTAAGTCCTCTATATGGTGATGAAGTGGGTGGTGGGTGGGACGTAAAATTCCCCGCTCTCAGGCCCTAGTCCGGGCTAGGCGTAGTTCGGACGTTGCTCCTTCGTAATCACGAGGGATCGCATCAAGTCCAGAGCCTCGCTTAAAGGCAAGATTTGTCAAGGGAGAAAAGAATCCGTGGAGTATGGCGGGAAGGGAATTCCTCGACCGAGCTCACACGATGCAGACTCCGAGAGTTCGGAGCCAGCGTCCGGGGAAGGGTCCGGTTTGGTGATGGATGCCGGTGACACTGCTTCCTCCGGCTCTCCTGTACTGGGCCCAGTGGCCACAGATAGTCTGGGGGGTTTAGAAATCACGTCTTCGGTACTGGCGAGACGCTCCATCTCTAAGGAAAGAGCGGAGGTTGGGGTCGTGAATCCTTGTAAGATCAAGTTTCCTTGGATATCAGCAACATAATCCAGGTTCCCAAAACTAATCTGGTGACCTGGGGCGTAGCTGTTGATCTGCTCCAGATGGCCAAGCGAGTTGGCCCGCAGTGCTAAGCCACCGAATACGAAGATCTGGCCAGGGAGAAAAACCTCCCCTAGGGCAGCATCCTCGCAGATGATGGATGGAGCCATCGAACCTTCTGGCAGCGACACAGTGGAACTCTCAATGAAAGCCCCAATGTCGGTGTCAAAACTGGCTGATCTCGGGTAGGGGGTCCCGAATGTGCGTCTAAGGTTGATGGTAACAGGAGACAGGGGACATGAAGATTTACCCAAGTTCGGGCCCTCTTGATGGAGGTAATACCCTACGTCATGCTTGATTGATATTGATGAGTATGGGGGTTACAAGAGTTGATCTACCACGAGATCGTAATGGCTAAAAACCTAGAAGTTTAGCCTGTTAGATTATGATTACCTCTACGGACTAAACCCTCCGATTTACATAGACTCCGGAGGGGGCTAGGGTTGTACAAAGTCGGTTACAGAGAAAGGAATCTTCATATCCGAACGCCTGGCTTGCCACCCACGCCAAGGTGAGTCCCATCCGGACACGGGAGAGAGTCTTCTATCTTGTATCTTCATAGCCCATTAGTCCGGCCCATATCACATAGGCCGGACGCCCGAGGACCCCTTAATTCAGGACTCCCTCACTCCTCCCCCTCCTGAGTCCCCTTTTATAGCTGAGCGGGGAAGGCTAAAAGACTGGCTCTACGCCTCTGGAGATCCCGTTCTGGTCCGGCTCATTAAGTTGGCAACGAGCAAGGCCATTGACCGCCCTCTCCGCCCAATCAAAGGTGCGTAAAAGTTGGCCACCGCATGTCTTCCCATATCCCGTGCGTTTGTAACCTACCCCACGCCGTTCATGCGGCGTACGTGGCGCAAGGGGTAGGCGTAGTTCGAAACATGGAACGACGGTTCCAAGGCAGAGAGAGTAAATGAGCAGCAGCCCTGTAGTTTTAAAAGGGACACGCAAGCTGCCTCTTTACTATTCATCATGGGATGACGCAAGCATGCTGCGGTCATTCCACGCACGACCCCCACGTCACTCATTCAACGCGGGTCTGGGGGAAGCGCAACTGGCGAGGGAGTTACTATGGTAAAACTCCGCCGCAAGCGTGCCCGCGCACCGTTCTGGGCCTGGCCCAATAACGCTCCGCGCTTATATGTGACCCAGGCCCGGGGGCTCCTATCGGTGTACAAAAGTAGGGGTCCTTTTTGTACCCCTTTACTTGTGTGCGGGCAGTCGCAGCCACACGCCTGCGGCCGCGCTTGGCGAGACAGAAGAGGAAGCAAAGACATAAGACTACGAGAGCCGTGCTCAATGCGAGAGGCATGAAGAGCAGAGGGGCGAGGTGAAACTCCCCCGGCAAGGCCCTTGCCGGGGTGTGATACGTCTCCAACGTATCTATAATTTTTTATTGTTCCAAGCTATATTATATTCTGTTTTGAACATTATTGGGCTTCCTAATACACTTTTATATTATTTTTGGGACTAACCTATTAACCGGAGGCCCAGCCCAGAATTGCTGTTTTTTTGCCTATTTTAGGGTTTCGCAGAAAAAGAATATCAAACAGAGTCCAAACGGAATGAAACCTTCGGGAACATGATTTTCGGAACGAACATGATCCAGAGGACTTGGACCCAACATCCACCGACGTACTCCTTCCACCTATATATACCTACGTACCCCCAAACTACCAGATATGGAGCCAAAACCCTAATTCCACCGCCGTTACTTTCTGTACCCACGATATCCCATCTTGGGGCATGTTCCGGAGCTCCGCCGGAGGGGGCATCGATCACGGAGGGCTTCTACATCAACACCATAGCCCTTCCGATGAAGTGTGAGTAGTTTACCTCAGACCTATGGGTCCATAGTTATTAGCTAGATGGCTTCTTCTCTCTTTTTGGAAGTCAATGCAAAGTTCTCCCCCTCTCTTGTGGAGATCTATTCGATGTAATCTTCTTTTGCGGTGTTTTGTTGAGATCGATGAATTGTGGGTTTATGATCAAGTTTATCTATGAACAATATTTGAATCTTCTCTGAATTCTTTTATGTATGATTGGTTATCTTTGCAAGTCTCTTCGAATTATCAGTTTGATTTGGCCTACTAGATTGATCTTTCTTGCAATGGGAGAAGTGCTTAGCTTTGGGTTCAATCTTGTGGTGTCCTTTCCCAATGACAATAGGGGCAGCAAGGCACGTATTGTATTGTTGCCATCGAGGATAACAAGATGGGGTTTATTTCATATTGCATGAGTTTATCCCTCTACATCATGTCATCTTGCTTAAAGCGTTACTCTGTTCTCTTGAACTTAATACTCTAGATGCATGCTGGATAGCAGTCGATGTGTGGAGTAATAGTAGTAGATGCAGGCAGGAGTCGGTCTACTTGTTTCGGACACGATGCCTATATACATGATCATACCTAGATATTCTCATAACTATGCTCAATTCTGCCAATTTCTCAACAGTAATTTGTTTACCCGACGTGAATACTTATGCTCTCGAGAGAAGCCACTAGTGAAAACTATGGCCCCGGAGTCTATCTTCCATCATATTAATCTTCCAATACTTAGTTATTTTTATTGCCTTTTATTTTACTTTGCATCTTTATCATAAAAATACCAAAAACATTATTTTATTATATCTATCAGATCTCACTCTCGTAAGTGACCGTGTAGGGAATGACAACCCCTTATCGCGTTGGTTGCGAGGATTTATTTATTTGTGTAGGTGCGTGGCCTCCTACTGGATTGATACCTTGGTTCTCAAAAACTGAGGGAAATACTTATGCTACTCTGCTGCATCAACCTTTCCTCTTCAAGGGAAAACCAACGCAAGTGCTCCAGAGGTAGCAAGAAGGATTTCTGGCGCCGTTGCCGGGGAGGTCTACGCAAAAGTCAACATACCAAGTACCCATCACAACCCTTATCTCCCGCATTACATTATTTTCCATTTGCCTCTCATTTTCCTCTCCCCCACTTCACCCTTGCCGTTTTATTCGCCCTCTCTCTCTATCCTCCCTCTCTTTCTCTGTCTGCCTCTTTTTGCCTGTTTCTTGTTTTCTCGTGTGTCGGATTGCTTGCTTGTCACGATGGCTCAAGATAACACTAAATTGTGTGACTTTACCAATACCAACAACACTGATTTTATTAGCACTCCGATTGCTCCTCTTACCGATGCTGAATCTTGTGAAATTAATGCTGCTTGCTGAATCTTGTCATGAAAGATCCATTTTCCGGCCTTCCTAGTGAAGATGCCGCTACCCATCTAAATAGCTTCATTGATTTATGTGATATGCAAAAGAAGAAAGATGTGGATAATGATATTGTTAAATTGAAGCTATTTCCTTTTTCGCTTAGAGATCGTGCTAAAGCTTGGTTTTCGTCTTTGCCTAAAAATAGTATTGATTCGTGGAATAAGTGCAAGGATGCTTTTATCTCTAAGTATTTTCCTCTCGCTAAGTTCATCTCTCTTAGAAATGATATTATGAATTTTAAGCAACTTGATCATGAACATGTTGCACAAGCTTGGGAGAGGATGAAATTAATGATACGTAATTGCCCTACGCATGGTTTGAATTTGTGGATGATTATACAAAAAATTTATGCCGGATTGAATTTTGCTTCTGTTAATCTTTTAGATTCGGTTGCGGGAGGCACTTTTATGGAAATCACTTTAGGAGAAGCTACTAAACTCCTAGATAATATCATGGTTAATTATTCTCAATGGCATGCTGAAAGATCTACTAATAAGAAAGTGCATGCGATATAAGAAATTAATGTTTTGAGTGAAAAGATGGATGAACTTATGAAATTATTTGCTAATAAAAGTGTTTCCTCTGATCCTAATGATATGCCTTTGTCTACTTTGATTAAGAATAATAACGAATCTATGGATGTGAATTTTGTTGGTAGGAACAATTTTGGTAACAACGCATATAGAGGAAACTTTAACCCTAGGTCGTATCCTAGTAATTCCTCTAATAATTATGGTAATTCCTACAACAATTCTTATGGAAATTATAATAAGAGGCCCTCTAATTTTGAATCTAATATTAAAGAATTTATTACTTCACAAAAGAATTTCAATGCTTTGATTGAAGAAAAATTGCTTAAGATTGATGAGTTGGCTAGGAACGTTGATAGAATTTCTCTTGATGTTGATTCTTTGAAACTTAGATCTATTCCACCTAAGCATGATATCAATGAGTCTCTCAAAGCCATGAGAATTTCCATTGATGAGTGCAAAGAAAGAACCGCTAGGATGCGTGCTAAGAAAGATTGCTTTATAAAAGTGTGTTCTTCTAGTTTCCATGATAATAAAGATGAAGATCTAAAAGTTATCGATGTGTCCCTGATTAAATATTTGTTTTGCAATATGAATCTTGATAATAATTGGACTGAATATGATCCACCTTTACCTAGACGGCGTTCCAAAAATTCGGAGTCTTTAGATCTTGATGCTAAAATTATTAAAAGTGGGATTGAAGAAGTCAAAACTTTAAATATTGATGAACCCACTATTTTGGATTTGAAGGAATTTAATTATGACAATTGCTCTTTGATAGATTGTATTTCCTTGTTGCAATCCATGCTAAATTCTCCTCATGCTTATAGTCAAAATAAAGCTTTTACTAAACATATCGTTGATGCTTTGATGCAATCTTATGAAGAAAAACTTGAGTTGGAAGTTTCTATCCCTAGAAAACTTTATGATGAGTGGGAACCTAATATTAAAATTAAAATTAAAGATCATGAATGCTATGCTTTGTGTGATTTGGGTGCTAGTGTTTCCACGATTCCAAAGACTTTGTGTGATTTGTTAGGTTTCCATGATTTTGATGATTGCTCTTTAAACTTGCACCTTGCGGATTCCACTATTAAGAAACCTATGGGAAGAATTAATGATGTTCTTATTGTTGCAAATAGGAATTATGTTCCCGTAGATATTATTGTTCTTGACATAGATTGAAATCCTTCATGTCCTATTATTCTTGGTAGACCTTTCCTTAGAACGATTGTTGCAATTATTGATATGAAGGAAGGGAATATTAGATTCCAATTTCCGTTAAGGAAAGGCATGGAACACTTCCCTAGAAAGAAAATTAAATTACCTTATGAATCTATTATGAGAGCCACTTATGGATTGCCTACCAAAGATGGCAACACCTAGATCTATCCTTGCTTTTTATGCCTAGGCATGGAACACTACCAGATATGGAGCCAAAACCCTAATTCCACCTCCGTAACTTTCTGTATCCACGATATCCCATCTTGGGGCATGTTCCAGAGCTCCGCCGGAGGGGGCATCGATCACGGAGGGCTTCTACATTAACACCGTAGCCCCTCCGATGAAGTGTGAGTAGTTTACCTCAGACCTACAGGTCCATAGTTATTAGCTAGATGGCTTCTTCTCTCTTTTTGGAAGTCAATACAAAGTTCTCCCCCTCTCTTGTGGAGATCTATTCGATGTAATCTTCTTTTGCGGTGTGTTTGTTGAGACCGATGAATTGTGGGTTTATGATCAAGTTTATCTATGAACAATATTTGAATCTTCTCTGAATTCTTTTATGTATGGTTGGTTATCTTTGCAAGTCTCTTCGAATTATCAGTTTGGTTTGGCATACTAGATTGATCTTTCTTGCAATGGGAGAAGTGCTTAGTTTGGGTTCAATCTTGCGGTGTCCTTTCCCAGTGACAGTAGGGGCAGTAAGGCACGTATTGTATTGTTGCCATAGCGGATAACAAGATGGGGTTTATTTCATATTGCATGAGTTTATCCCTCTACATCATGTCATGTTGCTTAAAGCGTTACTCTGTTCTCTTGAACTTAATACTCTAGATGCATGCTGGATAGCGGTGTGTGGAGTAATAGTAGTAGATGCAGGCAGGAGTCGGTCTACTTGTTTCGGACACGATGCCTATATACATGATCATACCTAGATATTCTCATAACTATGCTCAATTCTGCCAATTTCTCAACAGTAATTTGTTTACCCGCCGTGAATACTTATGCTCTCGAGAGAAGCCACTAGTGAAACCTATGGCCCCCGGGTCTATCTTCCATCATATTAATCTTCCAATACTTAGTTATTTTTATTGCATTTTATTTTACTTTGCATCTTTATCATAAAAATACCAAAAATATCGTATCATATCTATCAGATCTCACTCTCGTAAGTGTCCGTGTAGGGATTGGCAACCCCTTATCGCGTTGGTTGCGAGGATTTATTTGTTTGTGTAGGTACGAGGGACTCGTACGTGGCCTCCTACTGGATTGATACCTTGGTTCTCAAAAACTGAGGGAAATACTTATGCTACTCTGCTACGTCACCCTTTCTTCTTCAAGGGAAAACCAACGCAAGTGCTCAAGAGGTAGCAGGGTGGCCTTCACGGCCCCGGGAAGAGCCTTGCCGGGGCGACTTGCCCAACACCAACAAGGCCGCCACCCTTGAGTCTAAGAGTCCCGACGCCATCAACCACATCGGAACCAAGGCTCAGGAGGCGCCTCCATGGTGGCATGCAGACCTTTGTGAAGACAAAGGGCCTACGAGGCCTAGATAGGAACGAAGAAACAACACAACAGCAAGGCTCCTTGTCAAGGATGCCCACGAGGCCCCGACAAGGCTCCTTGCCGAGGATGCCCACGAGGCCCCGGCAAGGCTCCTGCCAAGGGTGCGCACAAGGCCCCAGCAAGACCCTTGCCGGGAAGATCAGCAAGATCGCGGCAAGGCCTTGCTGCCCCATCGCCACCCCAGCTCAGTGGCCGACCCATCAACTAAGCAGGTACCCACGTGGTAGTACGTGGCTCCTAAGCCAACTAGTCAAGCACCTACATGGTGGCATGCAGATCTTCGTGAAGACCCTGCCAGCACGCCAGCTCAGCAGTCTGCCAGCCTACATGGCGCTGCATGCCTCGTTGGCCTGGACGTGTGTCGGAGCAAGGCAAAGCGGCGACGGACGGGACGGGCTTCGTTGCCGTCCCAGATAAAGCAAGAGGACACCTAAGTAGCGCATTTAACGCATTTTGTCCCGTGATGTCAGGCAATAAACTCGACTATTGTACAACTTTCCACCTCCTATGTGCCACTGTGGTAGCCCCTTTGACTATAAAAGGAGGCCTGCGGCGTACTGTGAGAGGATTCGGACTTTTCAGATCCTACACGCTTTGTAGCTAGTCCAAGAACACCAGATAAACACAAACCAGCAGGAGAAGGGTATTACGCACAATTTGCGGCCCGAACCTGGATAAACTCCCCCCCCCCCGCGCGTTGATCTTCTAAACCTGCTCTTTTTACAGCCCTGTGCCCCAGCAACCGTAGTAGGGATTCCCTATGATCCCATAGGTGTCGTTCCTGAGCCCCGACAACATACTTAATAAAATACACCCTTTCAAGTGCCAGATACAACCCGGTGATCGCTCTCTCATAGGGCGACGAGCGGAGGATCGCCGTGTAGGATTTATGCTATACGATGCTACTTGGCGAACTTACCATCTACTCTCTTCTATATGCTTCAAGATGGAGGCTGTAAGAAGCATAGTCTTCGATATGACTAGCTACCCCCCTCTTATTCTGGCATTCGACAATTCAGTCCACAGATACTACCCATTTCATTGATACCAATGCATACGTAGTGTAGATCCTTGCTTGCGAGTACTTTGGATGAGTACTCACTGCTGCTTTCCTACTTCTTTTGCCCCTTTTCCCGGTTATTGCGATCATATGATGGATTCCAGGAGCCAGAGGATCCCGAGAATGATTCTACATGGAGTTCGACTTCAAGGAGTTGTTAGGAGGTCCCGGGCAGGAGGCCTTGCCTTTTCGATCATTGTTGCTTTTGTGCTAGCCTTCTTAAGGCAGACTTGTTTAACTTATGTCTGTACTCAGATATTGTTGCTTCTGCTGACTCTTGTGTATTCGAGCTTATGTATTCGAGCCCTCGAGGACCCTGGCTTGTAATATAAAGCTTGTATTATTTTAATTTGTGTCTAGAGTTGTGTTGTGATATCTACCCGTGAGTTCCTGATCTTAATTGTACACGTTTGCGTGCATGATTAGTGTACGGTCAAATCGGGGGCATCACAAGTTGGTATCAGAGCCGACTGCCTCTAGGAATCCCCCTTCCACACTCTTTGGCTGAAGTTGAGTCTAGTCGATGAAAACTGTTTTACTAACATGGTTGTGCGGCCCATGGGCCCACGTCGCCATCGGGTGGTATTAGGATCTTTTATTCCTCGTCTTTATTCTAGGACTCTTATCTCTCTTCTATTCGGGTTAAATGATTTTACAAACTCTAACTCTATGTTCTCGTAACTACTTCCTCCCAAAGAGCCTCTTATTACAGATGATTGCCTACTGCGCCAGTAGGTTTCGAAAATACTCTACGATGTTCTTCCGAGACACTTGTGCCCACCGCCTTTGAAAATTCCCTACCACTGTTATATCCTTATGGATAACTGCATACACCTGCCATTCTTACAAGATGCCCTGAACTGCTCTCCGTTGTTCCAAGAATCCTTGGAGCTTACTGCCTTGTAGTTCCTTTTCACCTACATACACCTACAAATTAATCATCACACACACACACCCTGAGGATTTGTTTCTCGCCAGTTCTTCATGCGTTTCACCAAAGTCTTCAAAATACCATTTGATATTTCGAAAATACTCAACAGCATGTTGTTCTTGAAATTCTTGCTTGCTTGCATTATGGTTAATCCTATAAGTACAGTAATCTTATTGGCATCCTTTGTCGCTATCATTTTGAGTCCATTGATTCAATAAGTTGCGAATGTACACAACCATGAGTCGAATCCTAGGATTATCCTTCTGGCTTAGACGCCATTTTAAACATGAGCTAAATCTCGACCAATCAAATTGCCATCGATTGTACCCCTAAGCCTACTCAACTTATCCATCCTTAATCAGAGTGTTAGCTTCTGATCCCTTGATTTGGAAGTCATAATTCTCTTGCATTTGGGCTTTAAATTAGTTAGTTTTTTCTATAATCAGATCTTCTTGCATTCTTTCTTCCTCTGGTTGAGTACCGATGCTCACATCAGATCCCTTGAGGACCACCGGATCCTTGTTGGATTTTATCCGACAGCTTCCTTCATATTCAATCACGTTGTGAGTTATTCCATGATACATAATGCCTTTGGTTTGTATCCTCAACTTTCTCAACCATGCTCTGCTTTCAAGCTTGTATGAATTACTCCTGGAGTTGTGGTATATGTTCCTAAGATGACCTGATGGGTTGAACCTATACCTTCCTTAATTTGTGTGAACCCAAAAGTCTTCATGGGTCATAACATTCTGGTATTCCGCCAGTTAAACTTTCAAACTCTAAACATTCTTAACTGAGAGCAGTAAATGAGAAGTTGTGTATTGGAGAAGTGGGAGTCGACCTTGAACCTTGTGTTCATGCCCATGGACACGATGTTGATCTTATCATGGAAGCTTCTCTTAAACCCTCTTTGGTATAAGTTCATCTTATATATGGGAATTGGTCCTCTGCAACCGTGCTTCCGACCATATTTTCTCCTTGATTCCATTTCTTGGACAAGTTAAAGTACTTGTCTTTTGTAAATCAATACACCTATCTAACCTTTATTCTGCCCTACTTTCGAGTATTACCCTCTGGAATTTTGATAATATCCCATAATCAAGTTGCTTAATTATGAGCCTTCATCAAGTACTAATTTCCACCAATTCCAAATTTTCCTGGATTCTGAGTGGTTAGTCACTCGAGGACATCGACAACTGAATTGAGTCCGCACCGTGATTAAACAACTCTTAGTAATCTTCTTTACTTACGAGTTTGTACCCGATCACGGCATTCCTAGTCTTATTGGCTATATCATTATCGTGATGATTTTAACTGTGCTACCTCGTCCTTATTCCCGGAGCACAACCTTTGACAATGAGCTAAGCTTACGTCGCTCTTCCTCGTCATATCATTTCGCCTTGAACAACAAGCTTGATTTTGAGTTTGTGCCGTACCCATGGTTCCAATAACATTTGCTTTATCATTCCTTTGACTAGATGTCATCGTCGATCGATTACATCTTCATGAAATCTCTCGACAATTTTGTCATGATCATCATCAACAATCTAAGCTCTTTCGGGATATCAATCGTGTTCCCGATGGGAAATCCCATGGTTGCCCCTCGATGATCTGTGTTACCATCGAAAACATTCTTACCTTCCTTTCATCACAAACTTGTTCATGTTATGGATGCAACTTGGTATCCAGCTTGTATTATGTTCTACCTTGAAGTATTACTGTCTTTTATGTCAATGATGTTGTGAGGATTGCTCCACCTCTTAAGAATTCTTGGTACAGTGATACTTCTCCCCATCACCATTCTTTCTTGGTCCCCGTGTTGTTTCCAACCGGAATACCGACACATGGATGGTGAGGTGTAATTTCAAAACTTCTAGCAACCCTATTACTTTGAAGTTAATGGTCGATAGTTTCATTCTTAGTCTATTGGTATTTGAATCACCATTCTAACATCGATTGTGCTACTTAGTCCATCTTTCCAAAGTTTATGTTTCGATCATTGTTTGCTCGTGGATGTTCTCCTTGAACATACTTCATTATATACTCCAGTATGTACAAGATTATCACATGTTCACTTAATTATGGAAATCCATCTTTTTAGAAATCTCAGTGAGTTGTCACCGAGTCCATCAGCCGCCTCCTCATCCTCTCCTTGGTTTAATGATGAACTCTTGTTTCAGGAATTGCTTCCATACTTCATTTCCTGAGAATCTTACAATGTCATCTCATCAATTTGTGTTGTACCTTTTCTTCTCAGGCATACTGAGTCTGAGGTATCCTGACACCAATCAGATCTGAATCTCGGTCAGATATGATAGTTGGAGCTTCTTCCAAGAGTCATAACATTGGTCTTTATATAGCCCGGTAAGGTGATGTCATGCCTAGCACACCTGGTCGGGGGACCTATTGTTATAGTTCTTCCTTTTTGCAAGGTTACCATTCTTCCATGAGGAAATTGTAAGACTTATTCTATAAGTTGTTCCTGATGTATCCTTTGTGTATCCATAGTTTGACCTTGCTTGAAGACCATGTCAATGCTATATCGAAGCATGTCTGTGATACTCCAATCTTCAAAATGCTAAACTTTCTTTATCAATTATCCAAACACCGTTGTATGGGTAATGTCATTGAATTCCTCTCCCCTTTTATAAACAGTTTCTCTACTTTCTATCCTGACATGGATATCATGCTCTGCTTGTCCTTGGGAAGGACATACCCCTGAAATATGTGTTTAAACACGTTTTCCTTTCCATTGTTCTGTTTAATCTGATAATCACATTTTCCTTTCCATTGTTATGTTTAACCTTTCTTGTGATCTATATGATCCAAGCAGTAATATTCTTCTGCTTATGCAAACACCTTGGTGTACAACCATGTCAGTAAGACCCTGTTACTATTGTTGATGGCATTCCGGTAGCCACCGATGGATGAGAACTTTGCCTATTGCTCTGCCTCGTTCTATGAGCAGGAAACTGGTTCTGTTCGTCCCTCGCCCTTGGTACCAACGTTGTTGCCAACATAACTGGCAGGCTACCCTCTGGCCTACCTTGCTATCATGACCGTGCAAGATGTCAGCTCCCTTTCTACTTTTAACCCACATGGTGGGCCCATAACCCACAGTTTCACAACATCAAAACTTGACTCTCTTGTACACCCCCTGTTCCCAAAGTTATTCCTCGTGTGTGACCTTGTATGTAATTCACGAGCCACCTTCCGATGAGATCATCAATTCTGGTAGCAGACGCAATACTTATTCTCGTTGCTCTGGACCCCCTTACACACTTTGTTCAGGCATCGAAGGATTGCCTACTCGCTCGAAACTTCTCATGGTACCTTCTTACCTTGCTCTCGGCAATTTCTTAAGTTTCAATTCGGGAGTTACTTTCTGCCACCTTCCCTGATGTTATCTACCAGATAAGCAAGATTGTAGCGTTCAGTTCTTCCGAAGATACCCCTTAACCTTTTCGTAAGTACGAGGGAACTTCCGAAGAAAAGATGGCGTCTTCATCATGATGGCCTGAAACAGACGAATGAAGACATCAATGTAATGGATCGACCTCTTCGACAAGAGCAACCAAGACTGAGAAAATTCGTTAGAATTTCGTAACCAGACATTTCCCCCTTACTCCATCTCTTAAATATCGGGACGAGATTTCTTGTAGTGCAGGAGAATTGTGATGCCTGGATAATTAAGCTACAGTGAACCTTTGCTAATGATGCCACGTCACTGCGATTACTATTATTAATCTCGTGATGGTTCAAAAAACGATTCAAATTCAAATTTAAAATATAGGAAAACAACAAATGTTTTCAAAAATTAAAACTAAAATGTTCGAGAGATAACATATGTTTAGATGCAAGAAATTAATTAAAACTGGGGCTAAACAATTACTTAAATGCTTTTAGAGAGAATAAACTATTACAAACCATTTTTTTGAAGAGCTAAACTAATAGTTGCAAAGGCACAATTTCTAACACTAAATTAGGTGCCACTTTTGTATTTTATTAAAAATAAAATAAATAGAAACTAAAATAAATGAAAAAGGAATAAATAAATGAAGGAAAATAAACAAAGACCAAAAAAATAGAAACCCCGCTAGGCCAACCGGCCCATCTAGCTAGCCAATCGCGTGGCCCGCTACCCCCTGCTTAACCTCCCCAGTCCCACCGAACCCTAGCACCGCACCCCACTCTCCCCTTGTTCCCCCACTCCCCTCGCACCCCACTCCCCCCCTGTTTCACTCGATCTGGAACGGCCGGCCCCCAACGCCGCCGCGCGCCCCCGACGCCGATCGCCGGCGCCGCCTCCCCGCCGGACAGGCTATCCTCGACCTCCTCCTCGTCGACCCCCCTCTCCCTTGCCCCCTCTGCCCGATTCCGCTAGATTGGGAGGGGGCCGCCCCGATGTCGTCGGCGCCCTCGACACCGTCGCCCTCGTCCTCTTCTTCACCAGCACCGCACGCCACGATCATTGTCGATCCACTGGCCCTCGAACCTCCCCAGCCCCGTCGACCCCTCCACGAGCTCCTTGGTGAGCTCCGCGTGCCTCCTCCCTCCCTATGCAACTCGATCCGCTTCCGCTACTTGCTGTCCCCATTGACGGAGCTCTACTTCCGCCTCCATGTACCCCCCCTGCTGTTTTGATCTATCCTCGGGCTGGATGAGTGCTCAGATGAGCTTAGGGCGCCCCCTGATGTTCCCCTGCTAGTTAGCTGGCTCGAACGCGAGCTACGCCGTCGAACACAGCCACCGCACTTCCTGTTGCCGCCAGTCGTCATCATTGCGGTTACCTCCGGCCTCCCCAACGTCACCCAGGACCACCATTCGATGTAGCATCAAGCCCGCGTTCGAACAAGCCCGACTGCGCCTGATTTGGATCACCGCCGCCCATTTTCGACAAGGTCCCGTGGCCCTTCGCCGTGTTTGGCACTGCCGCCAGTGCGCCGCCGCAGTTGAACGTGGCTGGGGCACTGCCAAGTGCCCCCCTGCCCGTCAGGTAGCTAATTAGGAGCTAATGGCCCACTCACATGTGGGCCCGCCACTGTAGCACTTAGGTTAAATTAACTAGGTAGTTTTTGGAGACACTGAGAACATGGGCCCACCCCTCCTAATTAATCTTAATTAGTTTAGTTTAAACATTGTTAAACAAGTAGAGTATGACACGTGGGTCCCTGTGGACCCTTTGACCAGCCAACAGTCCCAGTTGACTGCTGACTGAGCAGTCAACTGGACACTACCTGTCAGCCCCTTGGTACACTGTTGTGTACATTCTGTGGGGTGCACTTAGCGTTTTGACCTTTATTTTCAAATTAATAATAATTCTAAAAACTATTTAAAAAATTGAAAAATCATATGAATTAAACCGTAACTTGGATGAAAATACTTTGTACATGAAAGTTGCTCAGAACGACGAGACAAATCCGAATACACGGTCTGTTCGTCCGACACACATCCCTAGCATAGCGAACATGCAACCATACACCTTTGTTTCATCTGTCCCAAAAAGCGAAACACCGGGAATACTTTCCCGGATGTTTTCCCCCTTCGCCAGTAGCACCTAGTACTGCGTTAGTCACCCCTAACATTGCGTATTGCCATGTTATGCTTTGTGATGCTTTGATTGCCCTGTTATTTATTGTGTTCCCCCTTCGTTACTTCTTTCTGGTAGACCCCGAGACCGATGTTGTTACCCCTGTGATCGACTACATCAACGACGACTCCTTCTTGCCAGAGCAACCAAGCAAGCCCCCCCCCCCTTGATCAACCCGATATCGCCTATTTTTCTCTCTACTGCTTGCATTAGAGTAGTGTAGCATGTTACTACTTTCCGTTAATCCTATTCTGGTGCATAGCCTGTCTTTTCTACTACTATTGTTACCTTTACCTGCAATCCTAAATGCTTAGTATAGGTTGCTAGTTTATCATTAGTGGCCTTACACTCTTGTCCGTCTGCCATGCTATACTACTAGGCCGTGATCACTTCGGGAGGTGATCACGAGTACATATACTATAAACTTTTACATTACCTATGTTACTGTTCGAAGATGGGGATGAAGGGGTAGGTGGTTCCATCCAGGTAATGATGGGCCTGGGTTCCCCACAGCCCCTGATGGTTACTTTGTGGTGGAGCGATAGGGCAGGTTGAGACCACCTAGGTGAGAGGTGGGCCTGGCCCTAGTCGGCGTCCGCGGTTACTTCAAAATAACACACCTAACGAGATCTTGGTATTTGATCTGAGTCTGGCAACTGGCATATACGCACTAACCAACTACGCGGGAACACTTATGGGCACTCGACATTGTGGTATCAGCCGAAGTCTTATTGACGTCAGCGGCTGAGCGGCGCACGCCGGATTGGACTGGAATGACTGCTCTTGTATTAGGGAGGCTAGGTCTACTTACCGCCCGCGTTCGCAACGTGCAGGTGTGCAATGGGCCCAGACCCCTGCGCGCATAGGATTTAGACCGGCGTGCTGACCTCTCTTTTGTGCCTAGGTAGGGTTGTGACGTGTTGATCTTCCAAGGCCGGGCATGACCCAGGAAAGTGTGTTCGGCCAGAGGGATCAAACGTGTTGGGTTATGTTGTGCACCCCTGCAGGGAAGTTTATCTATTCGAATAGCCGTGTCCCTCGGTAAAAGGACGAACCGGAGTTGTACCTTGACCATATGACAACTAGAACCGGATACTTATTAAAATACACCCTTTCAAGTGCCAAATATAGCCCGGTGATCACTCTCTCACAGGGCGACGAGCGGAGGATCGCCGGGTAGGATTTATGCTATACGATGCTACTTGGCGAACTTACCATCTACTCTCTTCTATATGCTTCAAGATGGAGGCTGCCAGAAGCGTAGTCTTTGATAGGACTAGCTATCCCCCTCTTATTCTGGCATTCTTGTAACATCCCAAATTTTCAATTTGGAATGTTTTACAAATATTAGTTAAGCATATATGCATTTTGTTTGAATTGTGTGGCATTTGGATATTTTTTTCAAAGGCATTTGAGTTGTTGTTTGAGTTGGATTCAACTTGGCAATTGAAAGTTATCCCTGACAAATACTTGAGAAAAAGTATGAGAGGAGCTAACATGACACTCCAAAAATGTCAGAAGAAAATATTGCCAAAAGGTTTGAATTCAAATTTGAATTTTATTTGGAGATTGCAGAAAATGTTTTTTTAGTTTCTGTTTTGCCTCTGGAAAAATGTCCATGTTGTAGGATTAATTACCCTGAGAATTTTGATATATATATATATATATATATATATATATGTCTTATATAAAAATATATTAGTTTTCTCTTAGTTAGTTTTTTTTCTCTCTGCCTTATTCAGAAAAAAAAGAAAGAACTCCCGAGCTGGCCAGGCCAACCGGCCCAGCGAGCCATAGCCCCAGCCCACCCGCGCCCGCACCCGAACTCCCTCGCGACCGGTCGCCCGACCGCACCCTTCTCTCCCTCTCTCACCGACTTGCCGGCCCCACCTCATCTCTTTACCCCTCGCCCACGCTATGCCACGCCAGAGCGCGTTCGACGCCGCCGCCGCGTACGGATTCCACAAGATCACGATCCCGAGTCGCCCCCTGCTCCAAGTTGATGTCCTATAAATTCCTACGCCCCTCCTCTTCCGAATCCCCCTAAAACCCTAGCCCAAAACCCACCGCAGCTCGCGCCCTCCTCCTTTGGCTCTCGCCGCAGCCGCCTCAGTTCATCGCCGCCTCCGCCGCTGGTGAGCAACAGCACGACTTCCTCTTCCACCTTTGAGCTTTCCCACGATGTTGCGCATTGTTTTGACATGGTCTGCCTCCCTCTTACCCACAGCAGCGACGACCCCGAGCTCGACCGCCGCTCGCCGGAGCTGCAGCTCACCAGGGAGCTATCGTCATCGCCCCGGCCGTTTCCGTCGTCACCGAGCTCCAACAACTCCACCACCACCTCCGCCTCGCTCCGCCGCATCGCCACGACCTCGCTGCCGCCACCCCGGACCACCGGCGCACCCCCGCCACCAACGCCCGATCCCACCTCACCGTCGACCGCCCTGGTAAGCCGCCGGACCCCACTCCACCATTCGATCGGCAACCTACGGCTTAGATTAGATCCGCGAAGGGGTATGGTTTTATTTCATATAGATTGGTTTAGATCGGTTTATTTAGCTGCGGTTTAGTTAGACCGGTCGATCGGTTTATTTCTGTTAGCCATGGACGCAGTGGTTTATTAATCGCTCACGCGTTAGATAGTTTTAGAGCGCCACTGTTTAGGCCCGTTAGCACGTTGGTTTGTTTTCTTTTCTATTTTCGTTTCTATTTTCTTCAGAATAGTTTCAATTTTGAAAAATCTGTATCTTTTAGGTTATTTATAATTTTTAGTTGATTCCTTTTTGTTAGTTTACAAATTTCTTGTAGCTTCTGTAGAAAATAGATTCGGCCATGTTTCAGTTTATAAAAATAGTTTTATATTAGTTTTATTCAGATTAGTATTTGTGCTATAAATTGAGCTAGGATTATTAATTTTAGGTGATTCTTTTTGCCACTGCTTAGTTTTGACAAAGCCTAGCAGTAGGAAATTGTTGGGGTATTTGTAGATTGTATTAAAATTAGTTTTAGTCGAAATCAAGCTTTTCTAGTTTTATTTAGCTTGCTGCTGCTTCCTGCTATTCTAGTTATGATAGAATTTTAGTTTACCCCTGCTATAATTTATTTTAGATTAGTTTCTGTAGTTACAGAGCGTGAACATTTATTTGCAGCAAAATAAAAAGTTTAATTTTATTTTCTTATTAGTTTTGTTTTAGGTATAACATGAGTTCTATAATAGATATTGATGTGATTCCTTTTGCATCTAGTTTATATGTTGTTTTCCTTTATGTTAGTTAGCAAAACCCTTGTTTTGGATCTATTAAGAAAAGTGTTAGTAGGTTGAAACTATTTCTTTGTTGATGCTTGAAGTGATGAAAACCTTGAGTTTGTTTTCCTCGAGTTTTCTTTGGTTTTGGTTTGAGTGCTTGTGTGTTTTCCTTTAGCTTGTTGTTATGTTATTTAGTGGAATACTTATTTGTGATATTGTTTGACTCGATAGAATTTCTGGAGTGCGAAGCTTGCTATCTCGAGTCATTATCATTTGAAGACCGTCAGCCAGGCAAGTCATTTGATCATGTTTTACAATACCTATGATTTTGTTGCATTAGAATTATTCCTCCCCACCATGCATGCAGTAGGAGAATTTTAAGTTATGTCTTGAGTAGTATCATGAGGTAGGATGAACCCAATTCCCCTTGCTACTATTGCCCGGGACGATGTAGTTTATCTTGCTATGCTCGTAGACGGGGTTGGTTGAGAGATTCATAAGGGAGATGTGAGAGTCAAGATGATGACAACCCCATGACTTCAAGCTCAAGATGGACTTCAAATTCACTACTGGGTGGAGGACGGTTGACGGGCACCCTGGAGGAACCAGCGGATGGCCGGGATGCATGGAGAAGCGCCATGACATCTTGCGGAAAGCTTCACCCAGCCACGAAGAGATGGATGGATACCCCTTGACCGGAAGCTTACCTGTGCAGCCGCAAGCCATTATGGGCTCTGGCTGGGTTGACCTTAGGCGTGACTCTGGACGGGCGTTGCCAGCAGATGTAAAAGAATGGTAGGACATGGATGGGTACCGGCAGTGCTCAGAGAAACTCTACGGAAGACCCTGTTTCGTTCATCCCGTCTTCAAACACCAGGCAGTGCGAGGACATAAAGGAGGGAACAATTCTTGTGGGTAAAGTGCACAAGACTCTGCAGAGTAACAACCTAATCGATTAGCCGTGTCCCAGTTACGGACAAATGAGCCTCTAGAAATTGGAGTATTTCAGAAATCTCAACACCGAACAAATAAATTAATTGAGGGGTTAATTAATAATTGGGATTGAGACATTGGTTGGCGAAACCATCTCAATAACTACCAACATTTTGTAGTAATTGTAAGCAAGTCCTTTGATGTAGGGAAAAACTGGCTTTTTCGCAAAAACATAAAACTTAGAGCCCCACAGCCAAATTGCATATAGTGTTAGCATTATTATTGTTGTTCTCTCTATGACTTGCCGGCATATTCTAAATGCTGACCTACACGGCTGCAATGTCTCACATTGCAGAGGAGTTTTCCGACCAGGAGTAAGGCTACGATCTACGCTTGGCGATTGCCCTATGGAGTCGGATGGACTCGCTATTCGTCTACGCTTCCGCAGATTTATTTAGTTTATTTCTCATGAGTTGGCCTTCGGCCGAATTTATTATGATGTAATAAAGACTCGATATGAGAATCGTGTAATAAATTCAGGTGTGATTGAACTTTGAATCTTTTCATCAATGTACTGTGTGTGCCAGCATGATCTTGGGATGGTACAAGTACACAGAGACTTGACCGATTTTGGGTCGGGTCGTTACAGAGATGGTATTCAGAGCACACGCTGACCGTAGGACGTAACCCCTAGGATCGGAAAGCCATAGGAAGAAACTATTTTATTTTATGTCCTTATCATACCGTAATACTCCCATGTTCATTTCTGACTTCTCTCCGATTTCTACATTCTAGATGGCCGTCAAGTTCATCCCAGTTCTGCTCCCAGAGTTTTGCCAGCCAGATGAGACAATGCTTTTTGGCAGGAGGCTGGTCCAGATCACCAAGGAATTGAAGATTGCTCTGTCGTCTATCACCGGGACCCCTATCATGGCATTTCCAGAAGACCGTCGTTATAGGATTAAGGTGCACATACCAGGGAGGACTTTCGGAAGTCTCTCGGTGCAAGGGATTCAGGTTCACTGCTCCCACTTGGATCCTCGGGAGAGACATAGCAGTTCATAGTGCACTTGGACGCATCCAGGAGGAATACAGGACCGAGCTTGTTGGATCAGACCACACCATGATTTCTCGCAGGACTGCAGATGGAGAGATTATCCGCACCATAGATGACGACTCCGTTCACTCATATGTCCAAGACTTGGAGGCTCACATCAGGGCTCTAGAGATTCAGATGCGCAGGAGCTTGAAGACGGTCCAAAAGTTGCATCTTCGTGAAATTGAACTGGAGGATGCAGCACGTGAAGCCCACTATGAGCATGAGGATGAAGTCAAGGATTTTATGGAAAGACTCGAGGACCGGAAGAAATATATTGCCACACTGGAGGAGAAGATGGATCTGGGAGAAGACCTTTTCCTGAGTGGAGATGATGGACCTCTCATGAGCAATGACCAGGATTATGAAGAGAGATCCACCGAAGGAAGCCGCAAGAGGAGGCGCCGCACCAGAGGACGCAAGGATACTTGATGAAGACATTTAGTCGACCGCCATGTTATTTTATTTTCGTCGATCAGTTAGGCCATTATTATTTTCGATTAGTCGTGAGATTTTGTAATCCGAGATTGAACCTTGTTTGAGATGAATAAATAAATGATTGGTGTGATTATGTTTGTTCATTCATTTGGGTAGTGCTATTTTCTCATTAGACCCTTGTTCTATTCTAATTTCTCATCCACTCCATAACACCAGATGCCTCCGAGACGTGACCCCGGTTTCACTTTCCCACCGGAGCTCACCCAGCTGATCCAACAGCCGAATGCCTTAATGCAAATGCTCATCCAAAACCAAGGCAACAACAACAACAATCCACCGCCACCACCCCTTGTCGATAACCTGACCCGGTTCCTAAGGTTGAATCCGCCGGTGTTCTCTAGTAGCACCATGCCGATTGTAGCCGATGATTGGCTCCGCGAGATCGGAAGGGATCTAACAACTACTGGATGCACAGATGCTGAGAAGGTGCGTTTTGCTGCACATCAACTGAATGGACCTGCAGCCTCTTGGTGGGAAAACTACACCGCCACTTATCCGGTCGCCACCATGACATGGGATCAGTTCCAGCGGGCTTTCTGCACCGCGCATGTGTCAACTGGAGCCATGAGTCTGAAGAAGCGTGAGTTTCACAACTTACGCCAGGGGAACCGTACTGTGGGGCAGTATGTGGATGAGTTCAGCAAATTATCTCGCTATGCCCCAGATGATGGGGCCACAGATGCCGCAAAACAGGAGAAGTTTCTTGAAGGACTCAATGATGAGCTGGGAATGCAGCTAATGGTGGCTACCTTCAACAACTACCAGGAGCTGGTAGACAAGGCCACTATACTTGAAGGCAAGAAGCAGCAGATTGAAAGCCGCAAGGGAAATATGGTCAGGGAAAGTACAACTCTGGAGCTCAGCAGAAGCCCCGCTATGCCCAATACTCGGGAGGACATACCCATCACAACCATGGAGGACATAACCATGGAGGGAATGGGAACAATCGTAACCACGACAACAACCCCAAGTCAGGCAATGGAGGCAATGGCAACCAGCACTGTCCTGCTCCAACTCAGAAGGATCTGAGTCATATCACCTGTTTCAAGTGCCAGAAGACAGGACACTATGCCACCGATTGTCCGGATGCCAAGCAGAGGAATGGAAACGGCAACGGCAATGGGAGCTCAGCAAAGAAGCCCAACCCTTTTCCTCGTGCTCAGGTGAATCACATTGATGTGGAGGACGTCTATGATCAGCCAGACACTGTGGTTGGTAAGTTTTTATTAAATTCACGTCCAGTATTGGTACTCTTTGATTCCGGTGCAACGCATTCATTCATATCAAGGGTAGTTGTGGAAAAGTATGGGTTGCCCACTAGGACCCTTAGAACCCCGCTCCAAGTCACTTCCCCAGGAGGAGAGATGATGGCAGGCTTAGGCTGTCATTCAACCCTCAGCATCCGAAATCATGATTTTCCCGTAGACCTCATAGTCTTAGAATCCCAAGTATTGTACGTGATCCTAGGCATGGACTGGTTGATGAAGTTTGAAGGGAACATCGACTGTGCCCGCAAGACGATTTTGCTCACCACCCCGAGCAGAAGAGGATCAAGTATGTATCCAGACGCACACCGATAAAGAAGCAGGTGAATTCCCTCACGGGAGTGGTTCAGGAGGAAGTGCCTGTAGTACAAGATTTTCCGGATGTATTTCCGGAGGAATTACCAGGAATGCCACCGGATAGAGAAATAGAATTTTGGGACAATTGCATTTTTGCCCCTAGTTCGTTCCTACCCACGGGTTTTGCCCTTACTTTTCGAGCTTGCTTAGTTTTGCCCTTACTTTTTCCGCCGAGGTCCCTCGAATGCCCTTTGTCCGTTTGACCAAAACTTTGAAAATTCATAACTAGTTCATATGAACTCGGAAAAATGCAAATAAGATATCAAAATGTTCAGATAAACATTACCTTTATGTGCATATCATTAGCATTCAGGAAAAAAGCACCCTTTAAACTACCTGAGGTAATTAATGTTATTAACATTATTAAAAATAAAAAGGTACAAAAAATATTTTTTTCATGAATAAAAATTACATGCAAATATAGGTGATGTTTTCTGAGCATCCTGATATCTTATTTTCATTTTTCAGAGTTCGTATCAATTTGTTATGAAGTTTCCAAATAATGGTCAAAGTCGTTAGAACATTCATAACAAGATGATACGAACTCGGAAAAATGCAAATAAGATATCCGGATGTTCAGAAAACATCATCTACATTTGCATGTAATTTTTATTCATGAAAAAATATGGTTCATACCTTTTTATTTTTAATAATGTTAATAACATTAATTACCCCAGGTAGTTTAAAGGGTGCTTTTGTCCTGAATGCAAATGATACGCACATAAAGGTAGTGTTTACCTGAACATTTTGATATCTTATTTGCATTTTTCTGAGTTCATATGAATTAGTTATGAATTTTCAAAGTTTTGGTCAAACGGTCAAAGGGAATTCAAGGGACCACAACGGAAAAAGTAAGGGCAAAACTGAGCAAGCTCGAAAAGTAAGGCAAAACCCGTGGGTAGGAACCAACTAGGGGTAATGCAATTGTCCCTAGAATTTTTTATCGAGTTATTACCTGGCATAGCCCCAATATCCAAGAGACCTTATCGGATGCCCCCGAATGATTTGGAAGAGATCAAGCAGCAGATCAAGGAATTATTGGAGAAAGGATATATTCGCCCAAGTTCGTCACCTTGGGGAGCCCCAGTTCTTTTGATAGAGAAGAAGGATGGAACCCTGAGAATGGTTGTAGATTATCGTTCATTGAACGACGTGACCATCAAGAATAAGTACCCTCTACCGATGATTAATGATTTATTTGATCAGCTAGTCGGAGCCAAAGTATTTTCCAAGATCGATCTTCGATCAGGGTATCACCAGCTAAAGATTCATGAACAGGATATACCCAAAACGGCTTTCACCACCAGGTATGGTTTATATGAGTATACCATCATGTCATTAGGATTGACTAATGCCCCTGCGTATTTCATGAGCATGATGAACAAGGTATTTATGGAATATCTGGACAAGTTTGTCGTGGTGTTCATCGATGACATATTGGTTTTCTCCAAGAGCGAGGAAGAGCACAAGGAACATCTGCGTCTAGTCCTGGAGAAACTCCGAGAACATTAGTTATATGCCAAGTTCAACAAATGTGAATTTTGGTTGAAGGAAGTCGGATTCCTCGGACATGTTATTTCAGGAGAAGGAATAGCAGTCGACCCCACCAAGGTTGAATCGGTCACCAACTGGCAATCCCCCACCTCAGTCAAGGAGATCCGTAGTTTTCTCGGACTTGCAGGATATTATCGGAGATTTATTGAGAATTTCTCCAAGATTGCAAAACCCATGACCGAGCTGCTGAAGAAGGAAACCAAGTACATTTGGACCGAGGATTGTGAAGCCAGTTTTCAGGAATTGAAGAAATGTCTGGTTACAGCCCCAGTACTCATTTTGCCGGACATACACAAGGATTACCAGGTGTATTGTGACACTTCTCGTCAAGGACTCGGAGGAGTGCTCATGCGGGAAGGAAAAGTTGTAGCTTATACCTCCAGACAGCTACAACCTCACGAGATGAATTATGCCACACACGATTTGGAGTTAGCAGCCTAGTGCACGCACTCAAGACGTGGAGACATTTCCTTGTCGGAAATAGTTGTGATGTCTACATGGATCACAAGAGCTTGAAGTACATTTTCACACAGAAGGAGTTGAACCTCAGACAAAGGAGATGGCTTGAATTGATCAAGGACTATGATATGAGATTGCATTATCACCCAGGGAAAGCAAATGTTGTAGCAGATGCCTTGAGCCGTAAAAGCCATGTGAACACTCTCATAGCTGGAGGATTACCTCAAAATTTAGCCGACGATCTCAGAGATCTCCAATTGGAGATAGTACCAAGAGGATTTGTCGCCACCTTGGATATTCAGTCCACTCTGACCGAAAAGATCCGCGAAGCGCAGAAGACAGACAAGGAAATTTCAGAGATAAAGGAAAAGATGAGTAACGGAAAGGCTAAAGGTTTTCGTGAGGATGAACATGGAACTTTATGGTTTGAGGATCGTATCTATGTGCCTAATGACCCAGAGGTCCGAAAGTTAATTCTTTAGGAGGCCCATGATTCACCTTACTCGATTCACCCAGGCAACACCAAGATGTATCTGGATTTAAAGGAAAGTTTCTGGTGGACAGGTATGAAGAAGGATATTGCCGAGTACGTAGCAGTATGCGATGTTTGTCAGCGAGTAAAGGCGGAACATTAGAAGCCGGCAGGGTTACTTCAACCAGTACCGATTCCCGAGTGGAAATGGGAAAAACTTGGAATGGATTTTATCACAGGATTACCCAGGACCCGTTCAGGTTATGATTCTATCTGGGTAGTGGTTGATCGCTTGACCAAGGTAACTCATTTCATTCCCGTGAAGACCACATATACCAGTGCTAAGTTAGCCAAGATATACATGACCAGGATCGTATGTCTGCATGGAGTTCCGAGAAGTATCGTGTCAGATAGAGGAACACAATTTACCTCAAAGTTTTGGAATCCGTTGCATGAAACCTTGGGTACGAGGCTGGAGTTCAGTACAACTTTTCATCCACAGTCACATGGACAGACCGAGAGAGTCAACCAGATTTTGGAGGACATGTTGAGAGCTTGTGCGCTAGACTATGGGTCTAGCTGGGATGACAATTTGCCATACGCAGAGTTCTCGTACAACAACAGCTATCAGACCAGTCTAAAGATGGCCCCTTTCGAAGCTCTATACGGAAGGAGGTGCAGAACACCATTGTTGTGGGATGGTGTTGGAGACCGAAAACTTTTTGGTCCCAATCTTATTAGAGACTCCGAAGAGAAAGTCAAGCTGATTCGAGATAGACACAAGATAGCCCAGTCGAGACAGAAGAGTTATGCCGACAGTAAACGCAAGGAGATAACGTATGAAGTTGGAGACCGAGCATGTCTTCGTGTGTCCCCACTTCGTGGAATCAAGAGATTTGGGGTTAAAGGAAAAATAGCACCCAGGTTCATTGGCCCCTACAAAATCCTCGAATGCAGAGGAGAAGTTGCATATAAGCTAGAATTGCCAGAAGGATTGTCAAGAGTTCACGATGTCTTTCACGTATCCCAGCTGAAGAAATGCCATGCCGAGATGGCCGATATTCCTTTGAGAGACACAGTGCCTCTAGAGGCCATACAGCTTGACAGTGATCTGACTTATCAGGAGAGACCCGTCAGAATTCTCGAGACTGCGAACAGAGTTACCCGCAGCCAGATCATCAAGTTTTGCAAGGTTCTGTGGAGCCACCACTCCGAGGAGGAAGCCACCTGGGAGCGAGAAGAAGATCTCCGCCGGGACCACCCGCACCTATTTGCTAGCCAACTCGAATCTCGAGGGCGAGATTCATCTTAAGGTGGGTAGGTTTGTAACATCCCAAATTTTCAATTTGGAATGTTTTACAAATATTAGTTAAGCATCTATGCATTTTGTTTGAATTGTGTGGCATTTGGATATTTTTTTTCAGAGGCATTTGAGTTGTTGTTTGAGTTGGATTCAACTTGGCAATTGAAAGTTATCCCTGACAAATACTTGAGAAAAAGTATGAGAGGAGCTAACATGACACTCCAAAAATGTCAAGAGAAAATATTGCCAAAAGGTTTGAATACAAATTTGAATTTTATTTGGAGATTGCAGAAAATATTTTTTTTAGTTTCTGTTTTGCCTCTGGAAAAATGTCCACGTTGTAGGATTAATTCCCCTGAGAATTTTGATATATATATATATGTCTTATATAAAAATATATTAGTTTTCTTTTAGTTAGTTTTTTTTCTCTCTGCCTTATTCAGAAAAAAAAAGAACCCCCGAGCTGGCCAGGCCAACCGGCCCAGCGAGCCACAGCCGCAGCCCAGTCGCGCCCGCACCCGAACCCCCTCGCGACCGGTCGCCCGACCGCACCCATCTCTCCCTCTCTCACCGGCGTGCCGGCCCCACCTCATCTCTTCCCCCCCCCCCTCACCCACGCTATGTTGCGCCAGAGCGCGTTCGACGCCGCTGCCGCGTTCGGATTCCACGGGATCACGATACCGAGTCACCCCCAGCTCCAAGTTGATGTCCTATAAATTCCTACGCCCCTCCTCTTCCGAATCCCCCTAAAACCCTAGCCCAAAACCCACTGCAGCTCGCGCCCTCCTCCTTTGGATCTCGCCGCAGCCGCCTCAGTTCATCGCCGCCTCCGCCGCCGGTGAGCAACAGCACGACTTCCTCTTCCACCTTTGAGCTTTCCCATGACGTTGTCCATCGTTTTGACATGGTCTGCCTCCCTCTTACCCACAGCAGCGACGACCCCGAGCTCGACCACCGCTCGCCGGAGCTGCAGCTCACCAGGGAGCCGTTGTCATCGCCCCGGCCGTTTCCGTCGTCACCGAGCTCCAACAACTCCACCACCACCTCCGCCTCGCTCCGCCGCATCGCCCCGACCTCGCTGCCGCCACCCCGGACCACCGGAGCACCCCCGCCACCAACGCCCGATCCCACCTCGCCGTCGACCGCCACGGTAAGCCGCCGGACCACACTCCACCGTTCGATCGGCAACCTACGGCTTAGATTAGATCCGCGAAGGGGTATGGTTTTATTTCATATAGATCGGTTTTAGTTTCGGTTTAGATCGGTTTATTTATTTGCGGTTTAGTTAGACCGGCCGATCGGTTTATTTCTGTTAGCCCATGGACGCAGTGGTTTATTAATCGCTCGCGCGTTAGATAGTTTTAGAGCGCCACTGTTTCGGCCCGTTAGCACGTTCGTTTGTTTTGTTTTCTATTTTCGTTTTTGTTTTCTTCAGAATAGTTTCAATTTTGTAAAATCTGTATCTTTTAGGTTATTTATTATTTTTAGTTGATTCTTTTTTTCTTAGTTTAAAAATTTCTTGTAACTTCTGTAGAAAATAGATACGGCCATGTTTAAGTTTATAAAAATAGTTTTATATTAGTTTTAGTCAGATTAGTATTTGTGCTATAAATTGAGCTAGGGTTATTATTTTTAGGTGATTCTTTTTGCCACTACTTAGTTTTGACCTAGCCTAGCAGTAGGAAATTGTTGGGGTATTTGTAGATTGTATTAAAATTAGTTTTAGTCGAAATCAAGATTTTCTAGTTTTATTTAGCTTGCTGCTGCTTCCTGCTATTCTAGTTATGATGGAATTTTAGTTTTCCCCTGCTATAATTTATTTTAGATTAGTTTCTGTAGTTACAGAGGGTGAACATTTATTTGCAGCAAAATAAAAAGTTTTATTTTATTTTCTTATTAGTTTTTTTAGGTATAACAGGAGTTCTATAATAGATATTGATGTGATTCCTTTTGCATCTAGTTTATATGTTGTTTTCCTTAATGTTAGTTAGCAAAACCCTTGTTTTGGATCTGTTAAGAAAAGTGTTAGTAGGTTGAAACTATTTCTTTGTTGTTGCTTGAAGTGATGAAAACCTTGATTTTGTTTTCCTCGAGTTTTCTTTGGTTTTTGGTTTGAGTGCTTGTGTGTTTTCCTTTAGCTTGTTGTTATGTTATTTAGTGGAATACTTATTTGTGCTATTGTTTGACTCGATAGAATTTCTGGAGTGCGAAGCTTGCTATCTCGAGTCACTAGCGTTTGAAGACCATCAGCCAGGCAAGTCATTTGATCATGTTTTACAATACCTATGATTTTGTTGCATTAGAATTATTCCTCCCCACCATGCATGTAGTAGGAGAATTTTAAGTTATGTCTTGAGTAGTATCATGAGGTAGGATGAACCCAATTTCCCCTTGCTACTATTGCCCGGGACGATGTAGTTTATCTTTCTATGCTCGTAGATGTGGGTTGGTTGAGAGATTCATAAGGGAGATGTGAGAGTCAAGATGATGACAACCACATGACGTCAAGCTCAAGATGGACTTCAAATTCACTACTGGGTGGTGGATGGTTGACGGGCACCTTGGAGAAACCAGCGGATGGCCGGGATGCATGGAGAAGCGCCATGACATCTTGCGGAAAGCTTCACCCAGTTGCGAAGAGATGGATGGATACCCCTTGACCGGAAGCTTACATATGCAACCGCAAGCCATTATGGGCTCTGGCTGGGTTGACCTTAGGCGTGACTCTGGACGGACGGTGCCAGCAGATGTAGAAGAATGGTAGGACATGGATGGATACCGGCAGTGCTCAGAGAAACTCTACGGAAGACCCTGTTTCGTTCATCCCGTCTTCAAACACCAGGCAGTGCGAGGACATAAAGGAGGGAACGATTCTTGCGGGTAAAGTGCACAGGACTCTACAGAGTAACAACCTAATCGATTAGTCGTGTCCCTAGTTATGGACAAATGAGCCTCTGGAAACTAGAGTATTTCGGAAATCTCAACACCGAACAAATAAACTAATTGAGGGGTTAATTAATAATTGGGAATGAGACATTGGTTGGCGGAACCATCTCAATAACTACCAACATTTTGTAGTAATTGTAAGCAAATCCTTTGATGTAGGGAAAAACTGGCTTTTTCGCAAAAACGTAAAACTTAGAGCCCCACAGCCAAATTGCATATAGTGTTAGCATTAATATTGTTGTTCTCTCTATGACTTGTCGGCATATTCTAAATGCTGACCTACACGACTGCAACGTCTCACGTTGGGGAGGAGTTTTCCGACCAGGAGTGAGGCTACGATCTACGCTTGGCGATTACCCTATGGAGTCGGATGGACTCGCTATTCGTCTACGCTTCCGCAGCTTTATTTAGTTTATTTCTCATGAGTTGGCCTTCGGCCAAATTTATTATGATGTAATAAAGACTCGATATGAGAATCGTGTAATAAATCCAGGTGTGATTGAACTTTGAATCTTTTCATCAATGTATTGTGTGTGCCAACATGATCTTGGGATGGTACAGCTACACAGAGACTTGACCGATTTTGGGTCGGGTCGTTACAATTCTGCAGTTCAGTCCATAGATACTACCCATTTCATTGATACCAATGCATATGTAGTGTAGATCCTTGCTTGCGAGTACTTTGGATGAGTACTCGTGGTTGCTTTCCTACTTCTTTTCCCTTTTTCCCGGTTATTGCGATCATATGATGGAGTCCAGGAGCTAGAGGATCCCGAGGATGATTCTACATGGAGTTCGACTTCGAGGAGTTGTTGGGAGGTCCCGGGCAGGAGGCCTTGCCTTTTCGATCATTGTTGCTTTTGCGCTAGCCTTCTTAAGGCAGACTTGTTTAACTTATGTATGTACTCAGATATTGTTGCTTCTGCTGACTCTTGTGTATTCGAGCTTATGTATTCGAGCCCTCGAGGCCCCTGGCTTGTAATATAAACCTTGTATTATTCTAATTTTGTCTAGAGTTGTGTTGTGATATCTTCCCGTGAGTCCCTGATCTTAACCGTACATGTTTGCATGCATGATTAGTGTACGGTCAAATCGGGGGCATCACATAAGGAGACACAAAAGCTCAAGCTTGGGGATGCCCAAGGCATCCCAAGATAATATTTCAAGAAGTCTCAAGCATCTAAGCTTGGGGATGCCCCGGTAGGCATCCCACCTTTCTTCATCAACAATTATCGGTTAGTATCGGTTGATCCTAAGTTTTTGCTTCTTCACATGATGTCTGCTATTCTTGGATTGTCATTTTATTTTATTTTTACTTTTTGCTTGCTGTTTTAATAAAATGCTTAGATTTGAAAGTTTTAAAATAAAAGAGAGTCCTCAAATAGCTACCCATTTACATAACTACTCGCTTGATCTTCACTTACATCTTTTTGGAGTAGCTTGTCATTTACTCTTGTGCTTCACTTATATCCTATGAGTTAATTGTTGAATAAATTGAATGTCATGAAGTTGAAATCATATCATGCTTAGTGGTACCTTCACATTGGGTTTAGAAAGTGAAATCTTTTGAAGCTTGACAATCACAGTAATCGTCATACAAGCAATTCATGAATAATTAGTATAAGTAAGAGAACTTTCACATGCAAATACACTATCTTGGAAATCTTTTATGATTGTGAGCCCCCAGCAAAATATTATATGCCAAAATTGTTGACGTTGGACAAGGAAGACAACGTAATGGTTTATGTTTGTTCATATTCACATAGAAGTTATACTGTCATAGATCCTTCAACATGTGGTGCTTGCCCCCCATCTTTGTTAGCCAAAAATTCCGCACCAAGTAGAGATACTACTTGTGCATCCAAAAACCCTTAAACCCAAATCTTATTTTCAATAGTCCTCCATACCTACCTAAGGATCGAATAAGATCCTTCAAGTATGTTGTCATCGGTGCAATAAGGCAATAAAATTGCTTCTAAAAGTGTTAGATCATTTAGTGTAAGAGAAAATTGAGTGTTGTACGAACTTGTGATGGGAAAGAATAAAAGCAACAAACTGCAAAATAAAGGTTGATATCATAAGGGGCAATATAACATGATGTTCTTTTGCACTAAGGGGTTGAGCATACAAACAAATAAGCGCATGGCAACCTCTGCTTCCCTCGGCGAAGGACCTATCTTTTACTTTTCAATATTTACTTTTATGCAAAGAGTCAAAGTATTTCTCTCTATTCCTTTTTATTTTTCTCTTTTGGCAAGCATCATGTGGTGAGGAAAGATCTAGGCACATATATCCAGTTGGATATGGGTAGCATGAGTTATTATTGTTGACATCACCCTTGAGGTGAATGCGTTGGGAGGCAAAACAATAAGCCCCTATCTTTCTATGTGTCTGGTTCAAACATTTTGCTCATGTGTATGCGGTGAGTGTTAGCAATCATAGAAGACTATATGATGGTTGAGTATGGGGAGCTCTTACTTACACTTTGTTGAATAAGTTGAATTACAATTGCTTGTTGATTGAGAACATAGGTTGTTGAGTTTCAAGAGAATTCATTGTTTGAACCTTAACATGTGAATTGGTTGCTACTATAACATGAGAAGTTTTATAAGAAAGAATTGTTGTTATGATGCTAGGAAAAGTGATTGAAATTATCATTCATCAAACTTGTGCACCTTGCTAGCATTCACACTTCATAAATTATTTCTTTTATCATTTACCTAATCGAGGACGAGTGGGAATTAAGCTTGGGGATGCTGATACGTCTCCAACGTATCTATAATTTATGAAGTATTCATGCTATTTTATTATCATTGTTGGATGTTTTACAATCAATTTATAGAAACTTTATATCATTTTTTGGGACTAACCTATTGACCCAGTGCCCGGTGCCAGTTGCTATTTTTTGCTTGTTTTTTACATCACAGGAAATCAATATCAAACGGAGTCCAAACACCGCCAAACTTTTTGTGGATTTTTCATGGACGAGAAGACTCCCGATGGGCCAGAGCAGCACCTCGGGGGTGCTCCGAGGGGGGCACAACCCACCAGGGCGCGCCTGGGTCCCCAGGCACGCCCAGGTGGGTTGTGCCCACCTCGGTGGCCTCTCGCACCCCCTCTTTGCCCTATAAAATCCCAAATACTCCAAAAACCCTCAGGATTAACCTAGATCAGAAGTTCCGCCCCTGCAAGGCTCTGTAGCCACCGAATACCAATCTAGACCCCGTTCTGGTACTTTGCCGGAGGGGGAAATCATAACTGGTGGCCATCTTCATCATCCCGGTGGCCACCATGATGAGGAGGGAGTAGTCCACCCTCGGGGCTGAGGGTTTGTACCAGTAGCTATGTGTTTAGTCTTTCTCTCTCTCTCTCTCGTGTTCTTGAGATGTCACGATATTGATGTATCGTGGGCTTTATTAATATAGTCGTATCATATGGTGTTTTCCCATGTCTATCTTATTGTGATGAATTGAGTTTTCCCTTTGAGATTTCGTTTTATCGGATTGAATACTTTTATGTATTTGAGAGAACTTGATATATGTCTTGCAAATGAATACTCGTGGTGACAATGGGGTATTATTTTGATTAATTTGATATATGTTTTGGCACTCAACTCGCGGATTCCCGAGGTGACATTGGGGTAATATACGCATAGGGGTTGATGCACGTTCTTTTCTTTGTTTCTCCGGTAGAAATCTTCGGGCACTCTTTGAAGTTCTTTGTGTTGGATTGAGTATTATGAATCTGAAATTATTTGGTGTTATTATAGTACGAACTCTTGGATAGATCGATCGGAAAGAATAGCTTCAAGGTGGTTTCGTACCCTACAAACGATTTCTTCTTATGTTCTCCGCTAGATAGGAAATATGGGGTGATTCTTCATCGCACTTTGAGGGGTGGCTATATGATCCAATTATATTAGCATTGTTGAGAGATGCACTAGTGAAAGTACGGACCGTAGGCCTCATTTTCAAGCATTGCAATACCGTCTTTGTGCCCGTTTACTATTTGCTACCTTGCTGTTTTTATTTATTCAGGTTATGAAAATATATTTCTACCATCAATATTACACTTTTATCACCATCTCTTCGCTGAACTAGTGCACCTATACAACTTGCCATTGTATTAGGTGTGTTGGGGACACAAGAGACTTTTTATTATTTGGTTGCAGGGTTGTTTGAGAGAGACCATCTTCATCCTACGCCTCCCACAGATTGATAAACCTTAGGCCATCCACTTGAGGGAAAATTGCTACTGTCCTACAAAACTCTCCGCTTGGAGGCTCAACACGTATCTACAAGAATAAAGTTGCATAGTAGACATCAGTTTCTCTGAATTTCTTTTCTTTTTATTGAGTCATACCGAGGAGAAGACCACGATGAAAATGTTGAGTGGCTCTCATTTGCATTATTGTTGATCTAACAAAGAGCCCATTTTACCTTGTCTTCTCCTGTTGAATAAAATGTTTGCAGATTCGAGCTTAGTCCACGACACTCTTGCACTATTATTATTTTCATATCGTTCGGTCGTGGCAGAGAGAAACAGGTATGAACTAGACTTGTTCTGTTTTTGTAAATATGTTTAACCTAGTATCTATGATTCAGCTTATTATGATCAAACATGTTTGCAATGACAATTAGAGATTATAGTTTCTCATGCCATGCATAAGTAGCTAGGAGTGGATAATGATTTATCTTGGATGTCAACATCGCGTTAAAATGATTGTGATGTAGTATGATGATATGGTATCCTCCTCTGAATGTTCGAGTGGCTTGACTTGGCTCATGTTCATGCATGTAGTTGAATCAAAACCAACATAGCCTCTATGATATTTATGTTTGAGTTTTCTTAGTGATCTATCCTTGTAATCATGTGCAAGTTATATAATAAAGTTTAGTATGAGTTTTTGCTTTCTTTACTTTCATGTTAACAAATAAAAGAAAGGAAAGAAATAAAGAAAATATTATATACTAATCCTATGGTAGGTGATGGCACCACATAAGGAAAAGTATAAGTAGAAAATTTTATTAGAGATTGACAAACATAGTATTAGTCAATGATGCAACTCATGAAAGAATTAATAAGGGAAGAGAAGATTCACATATAAATATACTATCCTAGAAATCTTTTGTGATTGTGAGACCTCATCAAAATATTATATGCCAAAATTGTTGACGTTGGACAAGGAAGACAACTTAATGATTTATGTTTGTTCATATTCACATAGAAGTCATATTTTCATAGATCCTTTAACATGTGGTGCTTGCCCCCTATATTTGCTAGACAAAAATCCCACACTAAGTAGAGATACTACTTGTGCATCCAAAAACCCTTAAACCCAAATCTTATTTTCAAGTGTCCACCATACCTACCTAGGGATTGAGCAAGATCCCTCAAGTAAGTTGTCATCGGTGCAAAAAGGCAATAAAATTGCTTCTAAAAGTGTGAGATCATTTAGTGTAAGAGAAAATTGAGCGTTCCATGAACTTGTGATGGTGAAGAATAAAAGCGACAGACTTCAAAATAAAGGTCGCTATCACAAGGGGCAATGTAACGTGACGTTCTTTTGCACTAAGGGATTGAGCATACAAACAAATAAGCGCATGGCAATCTATGCTTCCCACTGCGAAGGGCCTATCTTTTACTTTTATGTATTTACTTTTATGCAAGAGTCAAAGTTTTCCTCTCTACTCCTTTTATTTTTCTCCTTTGGCAAGAATCATGTGGTGAGGAAAGATCTAGCTAGGCACATATGTCCAGTTGAATATGGGTGGCATGAGTTATTATTGTTGACATCACCCTTGAGGTGAGTATGTTGGGAGGCGAAACCATAAGCCCCTATCTTTCTATGTGTCCAGTTAAAACATTTTGCTCATGGGTACGAGGTGAGTGTTAGCAATCATAGAAGACTATATGATGGTTGAGTATGTGGACTTGCATAAAGGCTCCGACACATGACCATTCCTGAAAAGATGATGAATTGTAGTTGCAAAGTTGACTGAGAACATAGTTTGTTGGTTTCTAATAGAGTTTTTGCTTTATACTTCGATTGTGTGATGAACTATTACTTATTAATGAGAAGTATATGATAGAAGTTCTATGGTTAATTTTGTTGCTATTATAATAATCAACATGATGCTTCTATGTCCGTATTTTGTTCTTATCGACACCTCTCTCTCAAAGCATGTGGACATGTTTTTCGATTTCGGTTTTTGCTTGGGGACAAGCGAGCTCTAAGCTTGGGGGAGTTGATACGTCCATTTTGCATCATGTTTTCTTACTATTATTTACAATGTTTTTATCCATAATAATGCTTTCTGGAGTAATTCTAATGCCTTTTCTCTCATAATTTGCAAGGTACACACCAAGGGGGAGAATTCTGGCAGCTGGAAATCTAGACTTGGAAAAGCTACATCAGGCCATCTATTCTGCACAACTCCAAACAAGCTGAAACTTCATAGAGATTTTTATGGATTATTTAAGAATTATTGGAGCAAATAACTACCAGAGGGGCCCCACCAGGTGGGCACAACCCACCTGGGCGTGCCAGGGAGCCCACGCGCGCCCTGGTGGGTTGTGCCCTCCTCAGCCCACCTCCGGTGCCCATCTTTTGGTATATAAGTCATTTTGACCTAGAAAAAACAGGAGAGGACTTTCATGATGAAGAGCCGCCGCCTCGAGGCAGAATTTGGTCAGGAGCACTTTTGCCCTCCGGTAGAGCGATTTCGCCGGGGGGACTTCCCTCTCAGAGGGGGGAATCATCATCATCATCACTAACAACTCTCCCATCTTGGGGAGGGCAAACTCCTTCAACATCTTCAACAGCACCATCTCCTCTCAAACCCTAGTTCATCTCTTGTGTTCAATCTTGTTACCAGAACTATAGATTGGTACTTGTGGGTGACTAGTGGTGTTGATTACATCTTGTAGTTGATTACTATATGGTTTATTTGGTGGAAGATTATATATTCAGATCCAATATGCTATTTAATACCCCTCTGATCATGAGCATGTTTATCATTTGTGAGTAGTTACCTTTGTTCTTGAGGTCACGGGAGAACTCATGTTGCACGTAATCGTGTGAATTTGATATGTGTTCGGTATTTTGATAGTATGTATGTTGTGATTCCCTTAGTGGTGTCATGTAAATGTCGACTACATGACACCTCACCGTATTTGGGCCTAAGGGAATTCATTGTGGAGTAGGAATTAGATGATGGGTTGCGAGAGTGACAGAAGCTTAAACCCCAGTTTATGCGCTATTCCGCAAGGGACCGATTGGATCCAAAAGTTTAATGCTATGGTTAGAATTTATTCTTAATACTTTTCTCCTAGTTGCGGATGCTTGCGGGAGGGTTATTCATAAGTAGGAGGTTTGTTCAAGTAAGAACAACACCTAAGCACTGGTCCACCCACATATCAAATTATCAAAGTAGCGAACACAAATCGAACCAACATGTTGAAAGTGACTAGATGAAATTCCCATGTACCCTCAAGAACTCTTTTCTTAGCATAAGAGACCGTTTTGGCCTGTCCTTTGCCTCAAAAGGATTGTGCTACCTTGCTGCACTTTTGTTACTACTATCGTTACTTGCTCGTTACAAATTATCTTGTTATCAAACTACTCTGCTACTTACAATTTCAGCACTTGCAGACATTACCTTACTGAAACCTACTTGTCATTTCCTTCTGCTCCTCGTTGGGTTCGACACTCTTACTTATCGAAAATAGCTATAATTGATCCCCTATACTTGTGGGTCATTAGTCACCTACTACGTGTTATGATCCGGCAACCCCGGAGTGACAATAATCGGGACCACTCCCGGTGATGACCGTAGTTCGAGGAGTTCATGTATTCACTGTGTGTTAATGCTTTTTCCGGTTCTCTATTAAAAGGAGGCCTTAATATACCTTAGTTTCCAATAGGACCACGCTGCCACGGGAGTGTAGGACAAAAGATGTCATGCAAGTTCTTTCCATAAGCTCGTATGACTATTTCTGAAATACATGCCTACATTATATTTATGAACTGAAGCTAGTGTCGTATCGCCCTAGGTTATGACTGTCACATGATGAATATCATCCAACAAATCATCAATCCAATGCCTACAAAAATCTCTTATATTGTTCTTGCTAAGTTACTACTGCTATCGTTACTGTTGCACCTACTACAAAATTACTGCTATCACTGTTACCGTTACTGTTGCTGCTACTACTATTATCAAAATTATCATACTACTTGCTAATGATCACTTTGCTGCAGATAATTAATCTCCAGGTGTGGTTGAATTGACAACTCAACTGCTAATACTTACAAATATTCTTTGGCTCTCCTTGTGTCGAATCTATAAATTTGGGTTGAATACTCTACCCTCAAAAACTGTTACGATCCCCTATACTTGTGAGTTATCAATTACTAACGTACATATCGTTAACTATGCATCCAACATATCCTACTTAAAAGGTGGAAAGGTATTATTTATTCAGAACATGGCAGAAAAATATATAGTGTGCATAAATTGGTAAATAGAATTTGTTACTGCCTAGAAACGGAGTCAGAAAATGAAATCACAATTGGTTGCTTAAATAGTGATCAATTAGTCAGAACAAATACCCCGATTTTTCTAAGTAATATGCCAGCATGGAGAATGTTAAAAGGACACTAACCTTGATCAGACTTTGAATCGGCTGATGATGTTGGGGAAGTAAACATCCATGTTAATTATACTAGGTTGTGGTGCACGCACTAGAATTTTATTGCCAGCTTTCAGTTCATAACACTTAGAAATTTTTCTTCAAAGGTCCGCATCAAAATAGGAGTGACCATCTTTATCAAGTTTTACGCTAACTATCATTGTAAATCCATGCTACATTGTGACTATGACATCCATGGAGTCATCAACAAAGTAAAGCCCAAGATTTCCTTCTACTCCTGTTCTTGCAAAGCAAGGGATGTACACCTTGAAATGAAAATTAAGATCATAAATTAGATATATTGAAATAACAGAGCAAGATGCAAATATGGGAGTAACTGATAGAACAGATCAATATATAGTTGAAAGCAGAGTACAAAAATATATAATTAAAAATAGATAATGTAACAAAGATTTGATGCAAATATGAGAGTAACTGAATGAATGATACATCATAAATTTGCCTAATATAGGGGGGAAATCGGCTTCGACAGCTAGGCTGCATGTGGCACCGTACCTTTTATCTAAATGTAGCAATAGACGGTATATGTTCACAAATTTAGGCCATGCCGACTGTGGTAGGGTGAGATTGAACATAGCGAGCCCTCCCTAAAGTCATATGGAATGGTGAGATAGAACTTCATTTCCGACTGGCCGCGACCACACTTGCCCGAATTGTGCTTGCACTGTGGACACATGAATGAAAACCCTCGAATCAGCTAGAAGAAAAATGAATCCACGGCAATTTTCGCCGGTTGATTAACAACGACGGACGGACTGCGATAAGAGATGAGTGAATATTTCGCTAAATTGATTACCTTCTCCATGAGACAAATTCCCGCCCAATCCCGCAAAAAACCCCAATCAATCAGAGTCTAGAATGTCGGTGCAAGTCGGTGCAGATAGGCGGCGGCAAGCGGTAGGAGCGAAATTTCGTGTCGTCTGGAGCGCAACCTCTGCCTGCCGACGACAACCGTCGAGCTTAGGGTGGCCGTGGTGATAGAACGTGATGAGGTGCAGAGTTGCAGAGGAGTCTGCGGCGAGTGGGTGGGGACGAAGTGGGCGATGGTTTTCTTTTTTTTCTTTTGCATGTGTGGGTGAACACACATGGTTCACAGAGGCAGCAGAGATGAATTGTGTGCGATAGTAAATCACCGAGATGGGAATCCAAATTTCCTTTGCCCTTTGTTCATGAGTTCTTTTCTACGATGAACATAAACCCTGTAAATCATCATGTTCAATTTTGGCACTTTTCCGAGTTCATTTACCACATTTAGGGGATTATGTGCATTTTCTTGGCATTAATGCACATAATTCAAGTTCAAACAATCGGTGCATGAAAGGGTGCACAAGAACGGCATGTAAAACCATGCTTGTGCCATTCTCATGCCTTTTACAAGGAATGGGCAAAGATTTCAAGGGAATGTGTGGCAATAGACAACCGCAAACGTTTGTTTATTGGATTTTCAACTATAGTAAAATGAAATAAATGCTTGAAAAACATGACGCCTGGCATGGTGGCATGGTATGGTCTCACCATGCCCTGGTAAAAATTTAAGAAGGTTTGGGTTATGTTGTCATGTAGGCCCTTCATAAATCGAACCATCACCGAGGAAGTTCCATGCTTTCGAGAAGGAAATCACCAAGATTGAAGGGGAATACAAATTGTCTTCGTTCTTTGCCCTGGATTTTTTTCTATGATGAACATACACCTTGCAAATCACCGTGTTCAAATTTGGCATTTTCCGGGCTCATTTACCATATTTAGGGGATTATGTGCATTTTCAAGGCATTTAGCACATATAAATCCAATCCAGCTACAGTTGCACGGGTGTGATGTGAGAGACGTGGATTGTCGTTTGATCACGGCGCATCCTACGGTGCACACGCTCGATCCACGTGGCCGGGGTTTTGGTCAATCATAACACAACGCACAATAGGCTCAGCGCACATTGTTTCCGGAGGCGACGGAGATGAACCACGTGCGATAATGAACGAGCAAAATTGTAAGGGGAGCCAAATTTCCTTCGTTGTTTGTCGTTGAGCTCTTAAAAACCACCGCACTGTATGGTTGTCTGGCCACTCCGTCCCACAGCTCTCTCCAAGCATCGTTCATGGCACCGCGACGCACAGTAACTGGTAAGGAAGCGATGGCATCCCGCCGCACTGCGTTCATCTCCGCCCGCGACCACACACATGGTAAGGAAGAGATGGCATCTCGCCGCGTCGAGTTCATCGCTGCTGGCGGCCAAGCAATTATGTGGGCGGACTTTGATGCTGCCATGGCCAAATGGGTGGTGGATCTAGAGGCGGCCAAAGCCGCCCAGAAGGAGCAGGAAAGGCATAAATCAGTCAAGAAAAGAGAGTCCCACCGCCGCTAGAAAGAAGAGGCCGCACGCCGTGCTGAGGAAAGCTCGGCGGAGATTGAAGCACGGTGCGCTGCCGTCTACAAGGCCAAGAAGGAGAACGATGGTGTCTGGCCAGCATGCCGCGATGGCTGTGAGAAGTAGTTAGTGCATGTGTTGCCTGTAAGTTTGTATAATGAATTACGAGCATCTACCAGTACTACATACGTACTAGTTTTAGAGCAAATTACCAGTAGTACTTTAAGTTGATACTATCTATTATTAACGTACAATGTCTGTAAGCACATCCTTTGAGGGCTTTGAGCGTTGATTAGCATGTGTTCACCGATGTTTTGTAGCCACACCCCGGCCCTAAATACTCCCGAAGTGTCCGCCCGCAGCCACCGGAGACTAGAGCTGGCCGGAGCTAGTTTTTAGTCCCACCTCGCCACGCGAGTTGGCCGCACACCAGATTAAATTGCCGCGCTGGCGGATGGCACCAAGCTTATCTCTTGTTGCATAGGATCAAATCTAGTTATGCGAGCGAGGCAAGTTGACACTTGATTGCATTTCATGAACCAATTATTGCTCATCGGGTGTCACTTTGCCTCGTTCATGTACATTGAATAATCTTGCTATAGTGAAAGAGATTTTTGAAATTTGATGCGGTTGGAGATGCTGATAGATATAAGAATTATTAGAAGATCACAAAACACACGATTTCTATGGTGTACCCATGTGCGTTCTTTTGCGTTAATGATCCATAAGTCAGTTACCTGTCCGATGTTTCCTAATAAACCAAGCGTACCATTGACCAAAAAATCAACTACACGTGTACATTTCTTTGGAGACGGGGTCTGCCAATTTTCTTTTTTCTGGCACACGAGTATTTTACGCGCTTCGTCTGCGTTGTGTGTTCCCCCCGCCCAAGTTTTAAGTTTCGTAGCGAACTTTTATTAGGCGCGCGATTTCAGAATTTATTCCTTCCACCACATTCCCACCCATCAAATTTTCTCAGTATCTAACCCCTCCCTCCTCCTCCCTACCGGCAGCTCAAACCGTCGCCGCTGCAACCACAGCTTCAACCACATATACGTTCTGCCCGAGCATCATCGATCCAGTCAGGTAACCCATCGATCTCTATCACGGCCCCGTCCCAGCCTGATTGCTTAAATGGCGCCTACGAAACATCCCCATGCCTCCAAATCCCCACCGCCCTACCTCCAGAGCATCACCGCGCAAGCCCAACCACATATCACGGGGAGGTCAAGAAGCTGATGGTGGTCGATGGCGCGATGGCCGCTGTGCGTGTGGACCCGGAGGAACACCTCACCTCTGTCGCCAACGACTTGGTGAAGGCTCTAGCCCAGATGAAGTGCCCCAGCGACTACCTCTCAGGACTTACTAGCTATGATCTGACCAGCTCAATCTTACCAATACCACTTGCAATGGCTATGTTTTGTACGGTTGATGTACTAAGCATGTCTGTGCCTTGTTTATTTCAATACTGCACATTGTGTGATGTTCAAGTATTAACTGTCCAACTCAATTTCACCAATACTAGCAACAAACTTACAATACATGACTCGGGATATCACTAGAGATGCTGCCCATTTGCTATTTTTGGTGGATGCTAACCCTGTTGTACTTAACATGTTGTCCCTGTACTTACTCAGGGTCATAACGGGCGATGTTGTTGTTCCCGTCGAGGTTAGCTGCACCCCATGTCTTACAGTATTTCACATCATTTGTGCAATTGCAGTTTAACTTCTAACATTTACTGGTTGCTTGTAGGTACATATGTCAGCGGCATTGATCCACGCTTCAACCCGGAGGAACAACTTGCTCCGCTGCCGCTAACTTTGGGTGGGCTGTGGCCAAGATGAAGTGGCCCAACAACTACCTCTCAGGACTTACAAAGTATGAACTCACCAGTTTAATCTTACCAATATCAGTTGCAATTAATGGTTATGTTTTGTGCGGTCGATGTATTAAGCATGCCGTAGTAAACATGCCTAGCCCATCTTATCTATTTTCCGTACCTTTTTATAGACAACTAGGCCATACTCTGTTCTGGTAGCACCTGCCTTGTGATGTTTAACTCTATCAATTGCATTTTTATCAGTACCGGTTTCAATGGCTATTAAACCTGTTGCAATTAATAGTTGTACCCGTTTTTAAACAGTTGTATTTCAATGGCTACAAACTTACAAAACATGACTTAGGATGCTACTAAGCCTGTTGCAATTAACAGTTGTATCCATTTCTTAATCTGTCCCTTTGCTATCGTGCTACTCTCTGCAATGAAGATATACTAGAGATGCTGGCCATTTGCTATTTTTAGTGGATGCTAACCCTGTTGTACTTAGCATGCATTTCCATGCACTTACACAAGGCCATAACGGGCGATGTTGTTGTTTGCCATCGAGGTTAGCTGCATCCCATGTCTTACAGTATTTTACATCATTTGTGCAATTGAAATTTGGCTTCTAACATTTACTTGCTTCTTGTAGGTACACATGTCGGCAGCACTGATCCACTCTTCGACCCGGAGGAACACTTTGCCTCCGATGCGGCCAACTTGGGGCGGGCTCTTGTCCATATGAAGTGCCCCAGCCACTACCCCTCAGGACTTATCAAGTATGAACTCACCAGTTGAATCTTACCAATACCAGTTGCTATGACCATGTTTTGTACGGTTCATGTATTAAGCATGTTGTAGTAAACACGCCTAGCCCTTCTTATCTGTTCTCCCTACCTTTTAATAGACAACATGGCCATTCTCTGCTCTAGTATCACCTGCCTTGCGATGTTTAACTCTGACAATTTCATTTCTATCAGTACCAGTTTCAATGGCTATACTAGGTTGTCTGTTGCAGTAAACAACTCTATCTATTTCTTAATCCGTCCATTTGCTACCGTGCTACTCTTTTGCAATGAAGATATCACTACAAATGTTGTCGTTTTATTACCATTTGCTATTTTTGGCGGATGTTAACTCTGTTGTAGTTAACATTGGCTTTCCATGTACTTGCACAGAGCTACAATAGGCGATGTTGTTGTTTGCCGTCGAGGTTAGCTGAATCCCATGTCTTATACACCATATGTCCCTAAATATAAGTATTTTTAGAGATTTCAATATAGACTATATACGGAGCAAAATGAGTGAATCTAGATTCTAATCTAAACTATATCTATAATCATATATACATCAGAATGTAGTTCCTATTGAAATCTCTAAAAATACTTGTACTTAGGAACGTAGGTAGTTGTGTTTTACATTGTTTATGCAATCTCAGTTTAGCTTCTAACATTTATTGGTTGTTTGTAGGTACATATATCATCGGTACTGATCCAATCTTCGATCCCTTTTGCGTATGGGGCAATGAGATATTCCTAAACAATCGTTAAGTGAGGAAACTAAGAAAGATTGTTAGGCGAAAGAAATGGGTGATGGGAATTAAACTCTTTATTTACACTTTGTCCAAGACAACAATGAATTTTAGGATGGTAAGTAATGTGTTGCCTTTTCTCCCTGCCCACAACAAGTTACTCTATTAGACCTCATTATCTGAAATTTTTCTATTTTCAATGGTTTTCGAAGCTATTTATTGATGATTACCTTGCAAACTAAATGACCCAAGTGGAGGCAACTAAGGTTAAAGTATATAATTCATGCTACCATGATAATGCTCTAGAAGTCTTCCTGAAGGCGGTGAAGGATGGGCGGGCGATCGTCACAAGGGGTTGGACAAAAGTTGTTCGTGCCTATGGCATGCAGGAGGGCACATTATGGGCATTCCGCTTATTCAACACCACCGGCGGCCAAAATAATTCACACTTGTCTCTTCACCTTTAACGCCTCTAAATATTGTGGTTCATCATAGTTACTTGTTGTCTAATCCTGTAATTACTGAACATATTGTACTGACAATTTTATTTATGAATTCGTTGTTGAATCATTGTGCTAAGAATTTGAATTTCACGTTTCATATTTCAAAATTTCCAATTTGAATAATAAATTACAGGGAAAAATAAAATTATACAGGAGCGAATAAAATAATGTGCACACGGTTAGAAAGAAAACAGCATGTGCGTTGAAAAATAAAGAACAGACGGTTCTTTGACGTGAAACGTTTGTGATGCCTGATGGACGCACACACGAGTTTGTCTCATGCGTGCGCGATTCATGGTAATACGGCAAACATTTCAAACATATGTGTGTGATAGGAATACCTGGACAAGTTGGCGTTAGTAGAGGCACCGCACACATTTTACATTCTTAAACTGTGTGCGATAACGTACCTATCGCAAACATATCGGTAGATTAAATGTTGATGTCCATCTTTTTCACACGACTATAGCGGCGTAATCATTTTGGATGTCTCTCGAATCAGAAACATATCGTCGAGACGTAACGTGTGGGACTTGGGCGACTTCTCGTGCGTTTATTCTATTGCGATCGTCAGTAGCCGCTCGCCTATCCCCGACGATTTCTGGGTCGTATGGGAAGGACCCCTATCACAGTCACTCACTTGTCAACAGTTTAGAATTTTATTGTGGAAAGAGGTTAAAAACCGTTTGTATAGCACCTTACGGTACCCGTGTAGTAAGGCTCTACAGTCGTGTTACAAAACCTAGAGAGGTGCGGATGGGTAGTATAAGACCTAAAATATTTCTTCCTACTATTTCACTTCTTGCAATTCTTATGAAGTTTGTAACCCGCTGCTCTACTGAAAGCATGAAACTCAGTTTTTAGGGGATCGTTGCTATCTGAATCTCTATCTGAAGCTTGACACCTGCTCTGCTAATCACTTAGGAGTACCTCACAATTTGGCATGTTCTTGTTGAACCTGACTTCATGTATTTTCTTTGCTGCAAATGGTTCATCTGTCCTTGGACATGCAGTCTGAATTGGCCTTTTCAAGGAGACGCTCGATCGTCCGCTCGAGGAGGCCGTGTCGTCGAAGGCCTACGGATTATTAGTTCAGGTAGGTCAACGGAAGAAACATTATCATTGCACTAGCAAAAAGTCCGTGCGTTGCAACGGAAAAACAATAATAATATCACAACACCCTTCTCTATTACACATAGTTTTTTGCGAGGGCTCTACCACACAAAGCCAATTTGCACGTCTCATTATCTTTCGAAAGAAGTCTAGATAACCCCCTGAGGTTTCATAAACCGGCTAATCCACCCCTCAACTCTAAAACCAGTTAAGTAACCCCTGAGGTCTCTAATACCAAGCAAATCACCTCCTTGCGCTGATTATAGTGGTTTCAGCATGTGGTTTTGCTTCTAAAAAAAAGCAGGTGGTTTTGCTTGCGTGGCATTGGATGACTGCCTCGCTGGCTTGATGGAAGGCGCTAAGCGATTTCACCCCTGCTCCATAATTCCCTAATCCCCTGTCCAGTCCCTAGTTTTCTTCTCCCACGTTCGTGGCCATGGCCACTAGCCCAAGCTTGTCCTCCCATGTTCTCTGGTTCCTCTCCTCCCGTGTTCATCATCATGGCAGCCAGCTGAAGTTCGTCCTCCCATGTTCCATAGTTTCTCTCCTCTTCTATCGGCAGCTTCCGTACGTACGCGTACAATCCAGCAACCATGTATATTGCAGCCGGCCGGAGGTAAGACCATTTCGTAGTAACATTCACATGATTCCAATTTAATGCCTACTATCCTCTCCCAGAACTATCAAGTAGAAAGAAAATAAACAGCAGCTCATATCATGACAAAAAACATCGAACTAGTATGAGATTTTTTGTACTCGTTTAAAAGAGCTGAAACCGTATAAGATCTAGCTAAAATTAGATTACTATTTTTGGTAATTATTCCGTACGCGCACAATCCGGTGGCCATGTTTACTAATTTTGGTAATTATTCCATCAGGACATTTGATTTACTTTTTGTGGGAAAAATTGGTGTACTGCTGGATGTAAATACTTCTACTAGGCTGGAAGCAAGCTAGACACATATGCTGGAGTTGTGACAGCAAGCTTCAGAGTTTGCAAAGAAGCTTTTAGAAGATTGGAAAATGAAGAAACTTGCAATGTTGTTCTGGCTTGTTTCAGTAGTTTTAGCATTTGTCTCTGGAATGGTAGCGTCGGCTTAGTTAGTACTCCTTCCGTTCTGAATTACTTGTCTTAGATTTATCTAGATACGGAGGTATCTAGCACTAAAATGAGTCTAGATACATCTGTATCTAGACAAATCCAAGACAAGTAATTCGGAACGGAGGGAGTATGAGAGTGAATTAAGCAGGACTTTGGCATTGTGGCAGCATGAGAGATCATTAAAATAGTGAATGTAATATGGAATTATTGCTGAATTTTGGCTATGTCCTGTTTCTTAATCTTGCTTTTCAAATTAGCAGTATTTGGGCTATATGATGTTGCTCACTTCCTATGTGAATTGGTAGTATTCTCAATGTTGTATTAGCTGAACCAAATCTGAACATGCACGGAGTCTTTGCCATGCCTTCGGTTTGCCGCCGACAAACTATCTGTTTCAGTGGTAGCGGCCCGGGGCATGTCATGTAGCAGATCATGTAACATTTACAATGTACTCTTGGGAGTATTAACATGACATTACATTAGCATGGATTCAGAAACAAGAGCTGCCCAGAATTATTTGTACAGTTTCACCGTAACTTTGAAAGAACACATTTTTTCTGAACACGATAGGGAACATATCACATAAGAACCAGTCATGCCGACTTGCCGACATCGCAAAGCAGTACATGTGTATTATAAGAGGGAACAAGCACTACCAGTACTAGTTTTACAAGCTCAACGCCTCACGTGGAGTCATCGGGAGATCAGGAATAACCTGCTCCTTATCACGCCGCCTTCTGCAAAGCCCTGATCACCCTACAACAATAACAGAGAGCCTCAAATAATCTCTGTATCTCCGTCCCTGCAATAATCTTCCAAATAAATAGACTTTCGCATACAATCCCGGATCAACTTGGAGTCATTGGGAGCTAGGGACTCACCTGCTCGTTGTTGCGCGGCCTCCCGTCAAACGCCGAACGCCGATCATCACGTCTTGCCCTGCCGCCACATCGTCGAAGGAAAAGAAGGGAGATGAGACTGAAACAGAAGGAGGAGCAGTTAACTAGACCCACCGAGGACGGGAAAAACGGATCTCGCTCATGTGCCGCTCCCGAGCGGCACCGGGGCGCCCCAACCCTAGCAGGCCTCGGCTCCCCACCACCTCCTTCCTCCCCAGCCGCCGTCGGCGCGTGCTGCCGGGCAAGGCCCGCGCGGTGCCGGCGGCGGTGGGATTTCTCTCTGGCGGAGGGCGGCTCCTCGGCGCTCTGGATCTGCGTGTGGCGGCGGCTGCATGGGGAAAGCTCCTCGATTCATGGCTGCACGGGGCAACGATGCAGCTCCACTTCCTGCATGGGCGTCCTGCTGCGACGACTTGATGGTCGGGCGGCACAGCTCTCCCGCGACGGCAAGACTGCCCTCTGCTGGATGGGCGCCTTCGTGCGACGCCGGCTTGTCTCTTCTTGTGGCTTGGCTCCGGCTTGCTGCAGGGCGTGGAGGCAACGAGGTCGCGGGCTCCAGCGACTCTGGATCATGGTCTGTTCATGACTGATCCGGCGTGGTTGCTCAATTCAGATCTGGACGGCTTGGTGGTGGTGATCTAGATTCGATCGGTCGAGTGGGGTGACTGCAGACTGTGTTGTAGTGACCTCTTGCGGCTCCACGGCGATGGTGGTCACCCAGGGATATTCGGGAGGGTTAATCTCTTTATGTCCAATGGTTGACTTCGGTGGTGAGATGCAAACTATAGACGTCGGTTTGACACATAGGAATGGTTGTGTAGTGGCGGCGGTCATTGTATGTAGCTGCTGAGATTACGGAAAAGTGGTGGCGACAACACTTGAGTGACTTCGAAGGTGGTGCTGTGAGCACCCGGTCACGAGATCCGGGGTGAAAGCCTAGGTTGACCTGAGCTAGTTATACCTGGCAATGGCGATGTTTTTTTTTACATCGTTACCTTGTTGAAGGCATTGCTCGGATATGCTTGCACTGATTCTTCAGGGTGAAAATCTAGATTCAGTCTTTGGTGGTTGGATCCGGTGACGGCAACACTTGAGTGTTGCTCCCTTCTTGAAGGTGTTACTGTTGAAGAACCTCGTCGTCTGTGTGATGTCATGAGATGGGTGGTGCGGATATGGTCGTTGATATAGTTTGCTGATCGTGGATTTGATCGCTTCGGGTTTTTCTTTTACTCGCCTACACATAGCTTTGGTCTTATATAACTTTGCTATCTGGCGTGTTTTTTGGTGTACGTGTGTTGGTGTTGGTTGTATGCATCCTATCTATGCAGAGGCCGGGTGTGTGCTCTTTGGGTTTGTATCCTCTTGATGCTCCTTTTTGAGCTAATAAAATCCATCCTTTATCGAAAAAACTAGACCCATCCCACCAAGCCGACATGGCAGTCGTCGAACGCCATGCAAGCAAAACCGCCTGCAGAAACCACTATAATCAATGGAAGGGGGTGATTTGCATGGTATTAGAGACCCCAGGGGGTTGGTTAACCAGTTTTAGAGTTAAGGGGGTGGATTAGCCGGTTTATGAACCCCAGGGGGTTATCTGAACTTCTTTCTTATCTTTCATATACTCAGCTCGTCTGTCCCTCCTATTATCCCATGTATATTAATTTTTTAAATGGCTTGTCGATTTTAATTCACACACGTGTATAAATAGGTGTTGAGGGGCGTAAAGAAATGAGGTGGTACTATTTAATAGACTGCCAAACCCTCTTTTATACAGAATCAGTTGTAGCCCGGTTGGATTGTTTCCTCACGACTTAGAGACAGGTCTTGAGTTCAGTCCCAACACACAACTACTTTCTTTTGCCTAATCTCCTGGGCTGCCTGGGCTGCTTCGAGAGGTTGAGGCGCAGCCTGCTTCTAAAGGTTCAGGCCCACAAAGCTGAACGGAGGCGTATGACGGGGGAAGTAATCGAACATCAATTTTTTGTACCACCTCGAGTAGCCATATAACTTAAAACAGCGGCACCAACAAAATCATCTGAACAGGACGAAACTAATAATATCACCTTGGTTTATTAGTAGGTATAGATATAGATAAGATATAGATATAGATATAGATATTGTACGTGTTGGTCATACAAGCGTATTTTGTTATGATTCTACTGTTAATACATTTTCTGTGTTCGCCAAGCGTATTTTCTGTTTCCATGATCATCCGTGGATCATGTCCCTGTTATGCATCGTGGATTTACTGCTTAGCTAGCTGGTCGCTCTCCTCACCAAACCTGCTTTTCCAAATAGGGGCGCCGATTGATTGCACATCTATAAATATGTGGAGTGTATTTCATGTGAAGGAAGGAACAACCGAAGGAAAGAAAGGAGCTCACCGGAGAAGCCCTCTCGGTATATCCTAGTTACCAGGCGACGTGGTATCTATTTTAAGGGTGGCAGACAACTCCATTATCTTAGGAGCGTGGAGGCGGTGCAGGTTCACATAGAAAAAACTGATCATTGTTGGGGTTAGAGGGTTGGATGTCGGCCGCGGCAGCACGACGGTTAAGGGAAGGGCAGGGCTGCAAGGCTGATGCAGGAGCACCGATCGCTGGTTGGCGGTTCGGCCGGTGGTTGAGAGGACGGTTGAAAGAAGAAGAACATGGGGAGCTCAAGGTTGAAGAATGAATCCGATTGCTAGTTTTGCATCAGACGGCTGAAACAAATCGACTAATCTAAATTGGATTTTTAGTGGACTTGCCCCTAGCCAGTGCCTCGGCAGAGTCGAATCATAGAAAGTTACAATCGCCCCAAACATCTGCCAAACCTTAAACCAACTACTGTTCAAGCATAATGACGCTACTACTACTTGTAAGGTGCGTCGAGTGCGAAATGGTCAATGGTTCACTGGTGCCACTACACCTGTTGATCCACTGGCCAGAGGAGGGCTCATGGTGTGGCCGTGTGGGGGGTCATACGCTGACGTGGGATGACCGCATGGACAGCGGCGAGAAGGGGAACGTGGCCACCGATGTCTGCGACAGCGGCTCCCCTCCGCCGGCCGCCGCCGGCCTCTCGAACGACGACGACGGGAACGAGTGCACGAAGTCGTCGTACCCAACCTCGCCGGAGCACACCGGCGGCGGCGGGGGCGGTGGCGGCGGCGGCGGCACGTCTGCAGCGTCCCCGCTGTCCAGGTACCTCGCCACCTCCCTCATCGTCGGCCGCGCCACCGGCACCGGGTGCGAGCACCACAGCCCCAGCTTCACCGCCACGGCCGCCTCCTCCGCGTCGAACGCCCCGCCCAGCCTCGCGTCCACCACCTTCTCCACCTCCCCCGCCGCGTACCGCTCCCACGCCCACTCCGCCAGCACCAGCTCCTCCGGCCCCGCCCGCGGCTCGATGGGTCGCCGCCCGGCGACCACCTCCAGCACCAGCGCCCCGAACGCGAACACGTCTGCCGCCGTCGTGGCCTTCCCCGTCCGCGTCAGCTCCGGCGCCAGGTACCCCAGCGTGCCCACCACCCGCGTCGTGGCCGGGTTCGCGCCGTGCTCGTACAGCTTGGCCAGCCCGAAGTCGCCGAGCCGCCCCGCCATGTCGCCGTCCAGGAGCACGTTGCTTGCCTTGACGTCACGGTGGAGGACCACGTGCTCCCACTCCTCGTGCAGGTACAGCAGCGCCGACGCCACGTTCCGGAGGATCTTGTACCGGACGCCCCACGTCAGCCGCACCGCCCGGAGGCCGTCGCCGAAGAGGTGCATGTCCAGGCTGCCGTTGGGCATGAAGTCGTAGACCAGGAGGAGGTCGCCGCGGCGGCGGCACCAGCCCTGTAGCTGCACGAGGTTGCGGTGGCGGAGCCGGCCGATGGACGCGATCTCGGCGACGAACTCCCGGAGCCCCTGCCTGGAATCGTGGGACACGCGCTTCACGGCGACCACGGTGGGCGGCGTGCCAGGGAGCACGCCGCGGTACACCTTGCCGAAGCCGCCGCAGCCGAGGAGCTCGCGGTCGCGGAACCCTCGCGTGGCGCGCTTCAGCTCCGGGTACTTGTACCGGTGCGGGCCGTGGTCCAGCTCCCACGGCTCGATGACCTCGCGGTTCTTGATGCGGTATGCCGCGTAGGCGCCCGCGCCGGCGAGCACCAACAGCGCCACAAACGCCGAGAACACCGACGCGAGGATCAGGGTCGTCCTGCTCTTCTTGTCTGGCTTGGGCCTCGGCAGCGACGGGAGGGACGACAGGTCGAGGGGCGCCGCGGCGCCGCCGCCCAACTTGAAGGTCCACCCCATGAGGTAGTGCGAGCTCGCAAGGAGCCCCGTGGAAGCCGAGAAGCCAACGTACATCTGCTCCCGGAAGACGATGGACAGGTCGACGTGGAAGGATATGAGCGGTGCCGCCGGCTTCTCGGGCGCCGCCAAGGTCGCGATGGAGACGTTGAGGAGCCTCCGGTCCCCATCGTAGTCGACCCAGGCGAGGACGGTGTCTCCGGACTTGAGGTTGATGGGCGCGGCGGACGCGGACGCGTTGGAGGTGAGGCTGTTGAGGTCGACGCCGACGTGGTTGTCGTTGATGTCGGCGAACTCGAAGTCCTGCACCGTGTCGAACTCGACGGCGAAGACGTGGTTGGTGGCGTTGCCGTCGTCGTCGGCGCTGACGAGGCCCAGGTACTGGCTGGGCAGCGCCCCGGGGAGGCGCGGGTCGGGGGCGGCCACGAAGGCGAAGCCGTGGCCGCCGAGCCTGGGGTACTCGGGCACGACGGCGAACGCGAACGCCGTGGAGAAGGACACGGCCGCCGCGGTGGCGTCGTTCTTGGCACCGGAGCCGGGCGGGCCGAGGAGGCGGAGCGGGGACGGGTAGAAGGCGTGGCCCTTGAGCCGGGAGGTGTCGTTGGTGAGGCGCATGATGCCGTCCGGCTGGAGCTCCGTGACGCCGTTCAGGGTGAGGTTCGGGGCGCCGCCGTTGCGGGCAGCGCCGAAGCCGGTGTAGGTGAATTCTTGGGAGGCGGCGAGGGTGGCGAGGAGGAGGAGGAGGAAGAAGAACAGAGCTGGGATGAGAGGCATTGCATTGGAGGCGGGGCTGGTCAGCCGATGCTGCTGCTGTTTCTTGTGCTGGGTGGGTGGAGGATGGAGGGAGGTGTTAAATGGCGGGCGGGGTTGCTGGTTTTGTAGGGGGGAAGAAGAAAGTGAGAGGAGTGAGACAGCGACCAGTGAGTGTTTAATTTGACTGACCGATCCACCTTCATGTTCCATCATTAATTTCTTTTCCCGATCTTCCTCGCCATGAAAAAAGATGAAAAATCTTTCACGTGTAAATGGAGAGGAGAGAGCAGGATGTCACCCTGCTGGCTTCGCTCGCTCGGTGCGAGCAAGCCCACCCGGGTTTCGAGTCCTGAATGGTGTTTTTTTTTCATGTGTAAATGCATTAGCTGGCAAGACATCTACTAGAACTTCCATTGATTGATGGGACATTAATTGGATGGACTTGGTCAAAGTCGATAGTGCTTGCTAGTGTAGGATTCATCAACGGGAGGTGACATGCGTCTCCCGTCGGACGAATTTAATGTCTGATTGAGACAATAGGCACGCTCCATCTTGATCAGGCATTGTCATTTAAGCTTTGCCCAAACTGATCTTGGTAGTAGAGTAAATCTACATCGCGAAATAGGTGGTCGTCAATGATCCTGTACGTAAGAAATGTTGTAGGAATAGAAAAATCATAAGAAGTGAGATGACATGCATCTCAATTCCTATAGAAGAAGAGATGTCATTTGATGCATAGGATAGAAATTTTTTCATTGCTAATGTTTTTTTTTCTTCAAAATGTGAAGGATTGATTGCTATCCTATATAAGAATAGGAATCCATTCCTACAAACCAAAGAGCCTCAAAGGAAATTTTTCTATGCAAATCTTATTCTATAAAAATCCTATGACATTCCTACAAACCAAAGGAGGCCTAAGATTATTGTGCGGGTCAGCATCTTGTCAGTGTCAACGGGATTAGTTGAACAAGGTTGAAAACGGTCCTTCCACAGAAAAAGGAAAAAAAAAAGGTTGAAGACGCTCCAAGTCGAAGAGGGAAGAACTGTACTACCTCCGTCTCAGTGAATACGGCATTCACGTAATTCTAGATCGATGATTTAACTATCTAAATATGTATTATATATGACAAAAAATATATATTTAAAAACTACATCGGTGTAGAAATCTAGTGATATACTTTTCATGACATATAACACATATTTAATTCTTTAAATCGATGACCTAGAATTATGCGAATGACTTATTCACTTAGGGTCTCTTTGATTCACAGGATTGTCAAAATGAAGGAATAGGAAAAATGCAGGAATAGGGTGACATGTTCCATAGTATCCTACAGGATTTGAAAGAAATGTTTGATAGCATTAGGAAAAACAAAGGAATTCTACAAAGAGGTTTGAGTGGATGGAAATTTTCCTCCAAAATGTAGTACAAATGGATCATATGGAAAAATTCCTAAGAATGCCAATCCTATGAATCAAACGAGCATCACAAGAAAAATTCCTAAGGGTTTAAATCCTCCAAAAATCCTATGCAATTCCTTTGAATCAAAGGAGCCCTTAGAGGATGTTTGGATCCAAGGGACTTATTTTAGTCTGACTAAAAATAGTCTTTTTAAAAGGCTAAAGTTCCAAGCACCCCTGACTAAAGAGGGGCTAAAACTAGTCTTGAGACTAAAAAAATTAGTCAGGGATACCCCTATTAAAATGTGAATTAGTCATCTCTCTTCTCATTTAACTTTTCTCCTTTAACATAGACGAGTTCTGAATTGGAGGGTTTGGAGGATAATAAATGCTCATTAACTTAATTTTAATCTCTTTAGTACTTGAATTCAAGTATGGATAAAGTTAGAAAGTTTTAGTCTTATTCCTTTTAGTCATGAGACTAACTCTTAGGCGAAGGTAGTAGCCAGGCTACAGCTGGACGATGCCCGGAGCGACAATGCGTTTGGCTGAATGTCAATTCCGGTTGTCGGTACAAGTCGCACGACTGACGCCTCAATCGTAATTTTTTTTGGAAGTTAGAGACTCTGAAAGTGCTTAGTCTTTTTTTACTCTTCCTCCGATGCAAATTAGTTGTCACTTAAAAATTGTCTGCAACATTTTGTATGGATCAGGGGGAGTAAAAACAATGACATTTCATTGGTAAACAATGAAAATTAGGGTACCTTCAAAGCGGATCTTTAAATCACCCGAAATTGTCCATACTACACTCTTCGGTTTACCATCGGACGCATCCCGGATTGGTCCGATTGTCTGTTTACCGCAAAATGAAAGCAAACTAGGGCTTTGCGAAAATCCGGACCATCGTCACATAGGACTTCGACATCTCCCGTCCATCCAAAACTCCACTCGAACCCGCGTCTTCATACTTTTCTCTTTCTCCGCGTCTGCTTCCTTCCTTGCCGCCACTGCCGATTTACCATCCCGGTCGGCCATCAAGCCTTTTTCTGGACCTACACGGCTACATCAGTCGTCGCACCGCTTGTCTTCCGCCGCCAGTCCATACCTCTCGTCCGTCCATCGTGCAGGCACCATCCGCTCCTTGTGAGGGTCACCACGCCCCGGCAAGTGTTTGGTGAAATGTGCGCGCTAAATGTTTTCGTCCCTTCTTTGAGGCAATGAATTCGGACATGGTGTACATATGCGAGCACTACATTGAGTCATCCAACGAGGAGGATTATGGGATGAAACAACGATAATGCAAGCGGTCCTTGCAGACATGGATCATGTGGAAGAGCATGTTCTCAATTTCAAGGTATCGACTAAGGGTCATCGGGTGTTGGATCAGATCATGGGACAGGGGCATTTGATGTTGATGAACGACTACCTTGCCTCTGATGCCCTATTTGCGGGAAATTTTCGCAGGCGCTTTCAGATGCAAAAAAATTTGTCTACGACCGCCTCTACAATGGCGTCCGGTCCTACGATGACTACTTCATCTTCAAGAAGGATGTTGTACGAAGGATTAAATTCTCTGGCTATCAGAAATGCACGGTTGCATTGGGGATACTTGCATATGGCATGGCCGCAGGTTCGTGGGACGAGTACCTCTAGCCGCTGCTGCCGGCAGTCATTTAGACTAGGTTAAGATAACTTAGTCCGCTATGGTTTAGTTGAAACTAGATGACTCGTTGCGCCCATGGCGCAAAAAGCAACATCACGCCACTAATTTAAAATTAACTTAATAGATACTTATATCTTATTATTATATGATACAGGATAAAAGGAAGTCAAAATAAGTAGGAATAGACTGCATGAAACAGTACAGATCATATCAGTACATGCAGTACAAATTAGCAAGAAAAATAAAATTACAACTGTGCCATTGGGACAAAAGAACCACACACTCTGGACACCTATACACATGCGTCACACATGTAACGTCGGAGGTCAGCACGTGGTTGACTGTTTGTCTTGTTCCATCCACCAGTTCACCATCTTCGTCCCGTTCCTTTCCCCATTCTACTCGTACTGAAGTGATAAAGCACCTGGTGGAGGCCGCCGCCGACACTTTGGGCTCCATCTTGGCGGCGGCTGACGCTGCAGCTTGGCGGCAGAGCGGCTCCTGCTGCAGCTCAGAGGCGTTGCGGCTCCATCTGCATCTTGGTGGCCCGGCAGCTACCTCTGTAGCTTGGAGCTGCGGAACCGGCAAATGGTGCCACTGTTGCTCATACCGGCGAGCCAAATCCTCAGTTGCCACCATCGCTCCCTGCCGTAGGTGGCGTCAGTTTCGGCTGTGCCGGCACTCCCTGAAGCTGGTAACTTTTCACGGCAAGGGATGCTCCATCACGGCAGCCTCCGTTGCCACTCAGGTAAGAACTAACCTCCTTCAGTGTTTGATGAATCTGCAGATTTTGTGTGTGAGCTCGTTGCTACTATGCTAATAGCCAAGTCTCGAGGGCAGTGTTGATACTGAGCTGAGTGATTCAATACAGGAGCACTAATTAGCAGCTGAGACTGCTCCAATCATCCAGCTGGGTATATTGTATAAGATACTTAGTTGAGTGGCCACCTTTAAAAGAGTATCTTCTAACTAAGGGCTCCTTTGATTCAAAGGAATTGCATAGGATTTTTGGAGGATTTAAACCCTTAGGAATTTTTTCTGTGATGCTCGTTTGATTCGTAGGATTGGCATCCTTAGGAATTTTTCCATATGATCCATTTGTACTACATTTTGGAGGAAAATTTCCATCCACTCAAACCTCTTTGTAGAATTCCTTTGTTTTTCCTATGCTATCAAACATTCTCTGCAGGAGCAACCTGAAGTCAAAAGAACACAAAACTGTATAAACTAAAATAAAAACATGTTCACATGCCTAATAACTTTGAAAGTCCGGGTCCTACTATAACAGTTCAAACAATCAATTGTCAGAAGAGGCTAATTAAGGTACTGGTATAAGGTACTTTAACTTTAACTGGGCACGCATAATATAGGATTAAAGAATTTAGATAAGATGCCAAGGGTTCTTCAGTCTATGGCACTCACCTGAAGACTAAAGCCATGGTTGTCATTGCATAGCTCTAGACTAAATAATAAGAGCATAACCAAAAGATTTACTCCCTGCGTTTCTAAATATAAGTCATTTAGACATTTCAAATGGACTACAACACATGGGTGTATGTAGACATATTTTAGAGTGTAGATTCACTCATTTTGCTCTGTATGTAGTCACTTGTTGGAATCTCTAGAAAAAGGCTTATATTTGGGAAAGGAGGGAGTATGCATTAGTGCATGAACAAATAATAAAAATAAGCCTATAATATCCCATGCCATATGCACACCAAATGAAGGCCAAACAGAAGATCACCAATAAGGAAAATATTACTATGTGAGTATAATTTTTCAGGAAAATGATAGAATGGTGAGATTGAATAAATACAAGATTAAGAAAGGGGAACATGCAACAACAAAAAGCTTTCGAAAAGCAGTAGTATTTTTACCTCTGTAACAGAGGAAGTACAAAAATGAGTTAGTTGGCATTTCTTCGGATGGCGAATTGCCTGGGAAGAAGGATCAGTAGGTATAATAATGGTGTTACTTTCTTGCGCAAGCACCAAAACTTCGCCAAAAAGTAAAATATATTGGGCGCATTGCACCTTTATTTTCCCTGTAATCCTTGCCTTTGCTTCTAGACTGTATGATGGCGGTGCAAGCTAGCCAGCATCTTCAGATTAGTCCTTCAAAAAATCACACCGAGGGTAACAGTTGGATTGATTGTATCATCCCTGTGACGCCATTATCAGAAATTCAGTAGCCGCTTAATAGTAAATAGAAGTGTACTGCTTGCTGCTTATCACGCTTACTTAGGACTCATAGGCCTTATCTAATCCATCTCCAAAGCAAACCATCTATCTATGCCAAATAGGCAAGAGGTAGGCAAAGATTCTATACACCTAAGAGTATATGTCAATCTAAACTCAAGTACTGCTCACAAGAAAGCGAGCATGATAACACGTCGTTGCTTGCTCTAATAATAAATAAGTTGTTGGAAAGGAGGGGGAGGCTATTTTATTTATAAAGTTTAGTTTAGTGATTTAGTACAAATAAGGACATGTCCAAACCTGACAGGCACAACAACCTCAAATGCATGGGGTTGGTTTGGTTAAATCAGGATGAACAGAAATGAAACGCACCATATATATTTTCCATGCTTAAACATATATCCGTGAAAAGCATAGAACTGTTACGCTTCCTCATATACTCACTAAAGAAATAGAGAATATACTAAACTATTTGTATGCATCCACATACACTCATTAGAAAAACAGAGTAATGTGTGCGTGTTATGTAAGTTAGTTGGCTACCAATCATACCAACCTTTCTTTAGCATGTTTGAGAAGAATAACACAGCAGGATCGACCAAAGAAATCTTTCGCTTGAGTTGCTTATCCTTGGTCGTTTCCAGAATTCAGGCAGAAAATTATGTACGTATGTGGTGTTTCTCCATAGAAAGGATCTCCTCTGGCGCTGGGGACATTTGCATTTATCTACTGTCTCTCCTCGGACAGTGCCTCATCAACAGTTGAAACCAGGTCCCCCCCTCCAATTGTTTGTTCCGAATGCAGATCATTCTCGAGAAGCACACGTTAGAAAACTGTAGGTTAGCATGCCTAGACATAATTATTCTAAATGCAAACAGGAAATAAAGAAGAAAGAGAAAGGACTTACTTGCTAACTGGGTGCAATATACAGTTAAGAGATTGCATAGCCTTGCATCCCATGACTTCAGAAAACAGGAATAGCACTGCAACTGAAGATGGCTGGAAAAAAAATCTAAGATCATTTACCTACTAGGTGTTCTTGTAGAAGAATACCACTATATATGCACTTGACAACCATAGCAGTTTGGTGCAGAGTCGTATATTAATAAATGGAACATATTTCGATCTTGTGGCATTGCCAATCTTCTACACCAGAAAGAGGGCACCAAAAAATATTCATGCAGGAGTTGAATGTAGTAAATCTAAGAAGCAGACATAGTGGAAAAGTTAATGAACCATTTGTACTGCTACTTCAGATTGGACCAAGAATCTTATAAATTTAGGAAACTCGCAAACATAAGACCGCATATGGTCTTGCAACTTGCTCTCACTATGGAAGCTAAAACATCAAAATGTATATAAAATCTGTTTGTGTCTCTAGCATTACTAAATCTGGAACACTCGGCCTAGCTGGACAGAATGCATACCTGTCGTAGACAAATACTACTGGATCACAAGTGCCAAGGATTCCTTGTTATTTAGCAATGATCTGACATCACCTTCAGGAATCTCTCCCAGCACAAGTTAGTCCCCTTCAATAAAGCAAAAATATATTGCATCGGATATGAGCATTGAAGAGTAGAAGCATCCAGCATCACCTACAAAATACAAATCACCAAGTATTAAAAAATGATAAATCTGAAAGTTGCAATCATAGTCAAATTAAAAACAACGGAAGTTAATGTCGCCCTATAATCTCTCTTCTTCTCCATGTCAGTGAAAAATCAACATGTCAAGAATAAGAGTGAGAGGCAAACGAAAGGCAATGTGCAATACATCATGATTGGCTAAAACATCGACTACTGCCCTTCGATGTGCCTCCCTGTACAAAACTCAAATCTCCAGCGGCTGCCGCACACTGAAGTGTTTAGGCCGAGTTGTGTAAGGAGTGGACTACTACATCGTCACCATCCCCAACAAAGGAAAGCAAAGCGACGTACCAAGTATCCATGATCCACGAAAGAAGAGGCAACATGTCCGCGCCGCCGGCCCGGCCTCGCTGCTCCTTCCCCCATTGCCAGCCCCCCTGCTCATTTACTCCAACCATGAAGGATACAGCTAACAACGGAAAAACAATTAGTTGGAGTGCAGAATCTGCATAGAATAACGGAACACATCAATCTAGGCATCTAGCTAGCTTCTGCCATCAGGGTTGCTTGCTAATTGCAACGATATTCGTAACTGAAGATTCAATGAGAACTATCAAGGGATAAAAAAAGAAAGCTGAATCTGTTCACTCAATGTGTGCATGGCCTATAATGTCCTCACATATGAGTAATTCATCAAAGAAGCCCTAAAAAACCTTCAAACAAAAAACACAAATGAAAGGCAAGCTTACCCGAATGGGGATGGCCCATGACCTGGATCTCCTAGTCCACGCGCTGGTGATCTGCTGCTACTTGAACAGCAACTCTGCCTGCTGACGCTGCCCAAACTGTGCAAGTTTCTCCATAGTTTCCTTGCAATTGTTAAGATCAAAATCAGCAGCTTTTGCAACTAATGCAGAGTGTGAGTTTCTCTGCAGACAAAAAAGGCTTTGCAGATTCAGTATAGTTGACACAAACAAAATGCATTACCTGCTTTCCTCAAGAACCCATGACTGAAAGATGTGGAGAGAAAATTGCAAAGTATGAGCGTTAGTACTTAGGTATCACAGAGATTCAATGGAATTTCAACAAAACCAGGGCTTGCTTTTCACACTATTGAACGTTCACGTATTTCATATTTGATCCACCTTTCAGCTGGGCAAAACAACAAACAGATGGGGGCACAATATCTATTTATTCTCAGAAAAGAAATTACCAAATATCTTGCCACGAGGGCGTGCGTAAGAGGACGGAGGAGAGAGCGCACGTGACAGCGAGAAAAGATGTAGGCGAGGACGCGGGGACTGATCTCTCGGGTGGATGGATTGGACGGCAGCGCGAAAGCCGGATGGAGTCGGCCGTCTCTGCGACCCACGCTCCTCCTACCGACGGCGGCGACGTGGACCACCGTTGTGCCTCGAGCTCCTCCCGAGGTCGCCGCCGCACGCGTAGAGATGGAGGCGGGGTGCAGCCTCCCGTGCATCATGCCCGAGCCTCGAGCTCCTCACAGCTCCCGATTCAGGAATGGATCGAGCCGCCGCCAACCACAAGGCCGCGCCCGACCTCGCCAGCGCAGGCCGACGCCGGCCGGTGACCATCTCCCAAGCCGCCACACCTCCCTCTCATCTTTCCTCTCCCTTTCTCCCGCCTCTCCTCTCCTTCCTTCTCTGCTAGGGTTCATGAGGAAGGAGGGGGAGGGGGTTGGGAGGCTACGGCGGGGGCTAGGGATGACGAGACGCCGCCGCGCATGAAGAGGAGAGGAGGCGGCGCGGAGGGAGAGAGGAAGGAGAGGAGGAGGCGAAGAGGGAGAGAGAGGAAGGAGAGGAGGCGGCGCGGATATTTTCTCGGGCTTGACTCGGTCCACCCATGATGGATGCTCTGGCAACCGACGATCACCGCTGCCTTTTTCCACCCAGACACAAATACGAACACAGGGCGTGACTGCAAGACGGACCCGCGCTAGAGGCTGGCCCAGCCGTCAGCCGCTCTAGCCCGAGTAGACAGCGTACAGAAAAATGAATGCACGGATGTTTACCACGGCGATGGAAAGTACGCTGGCGTCGGCCAGCGAGGCATATCGAGCGAGCCGGATGAATTTGAACCAGCGATGGCGCTAGAACGGCGGGTTGCGTAGTTTGATTTATATGGTCAATGTGTTGGAAATGTAAAGATTTTCGTTCGGTTTAGGTTCATCCATTTTGCATGAAAATCGTTTGATTTTATTCAAATCTGATTTGAAATGTATGCAGGCATAGTTGGATGCCCGGTTCCCGTATCACTGTCCATGGACTGATACGGTGTTCGCTCTAATGGTCGGCGTTGGAGATGCCCCGCCAACTGCATGAACCCAATCTCTTCTAGAAAGCATGACTTCAAGTCATCAGCCAATAATAGTTCCAAAGAAACAAAAAAGAAGGTAGCCAAATTGCTTACTTAATCAAAGGCTTGCCGAAAGTTTTTGGGTAAATCCGCATTGCAGAACGAATAATGGTTAATGTGCACACGATCGGCACGTAGTACTGTATTCGGCACGATTTGCCTGTTTTTTTTCCGAAAAGGGGGGTATCCCGGCCTCTGCATCAAGAATGATGCACGATTTGCCTGTTGTTTTCCTTTTTTTTACCTTTGTTCGATTAACACTAGCAGGGCGCTGTGGACTGCACATCTGATCGTTTAGTCAAAAGGGGTTAGTTGAGCAAAGCTGGAAGGACTTGGAAAAAACAAAAAAGAAGGAAAACATGGGTCAGCTTAGCTTGAAGCATATCTGGATGGGTACTGGTGCACTTGTCAATTGTGGTTGACGCCAAAAGTCGTAAAGCTAAAAAAACAGAATGCGGGTTACCACCAACCCATCATAACGCAAAGCTTGTGGTAGCAGAACTCTCTCGATGTCAGGGGCGAGCCAGGATTTAGACATAGGGGGGCCAGACCGACGATAAAGCCAGTTTTTTTTTGCCTCACAAACTACCTAATAGTTTTACATCCGAGTATCATTCATCTTTCTCGGATGTCCCCGAAGGGACTAGTATCATTCATTTTAACTTTGCATAGACACACACAACTTTTTGTGGCTGAAGCAGACTAGACAAAGTTGATAATCAAACTACTCCGAAATATGGCATGAAATGCTACATGTCATATGTACAAATAAGAAAAATCACTGTATAACCGAATAATAGGTTTGAGTGAAAAATCATCACTGGTTCTATTATGTAACTTTGTTGTTGTATTGAAAAAAAGGTCAATATTACATGAATACATACATAGAGAATCAAACCCAACCTGTACTCGTCCCCTCTACTGCTAGGTCGAGGTAGACCGGCTGGTCGTGGTTGGAAGGTGCATGATTTCGAACGATTGCCTGTGCCCGAGCGCGACGCATCACAAATCACACATCTGATGTATAACAAATTAATGATACAAGATGAGAATTCAGAGAAGTAGACAGTGCTGGATTAACCTTGGCTAGATCATTGGCTGCAGGACAAATAATTGGCGAGTGAATTAGCTTGACTTTACGAATCAGATTATGAGAAGGGAGAGCCAAGGCGGGCGGCGGCGAGGACGCAAGACGGCAACAGCGCAACGCTAATCAACACACGCGCTAATCATCATCGGGAATAATGCCCAGCGTCCAGGAAACTTTTAACGAAGGCCGATCAACAAATATGGCCTTGTCATGGGCTTGTAAACGATTGCTAGTGGGCTTTTACATTGGCCCTTTTTCCCTTTCTTTATAAATCATGTTGAGTTAGGGGGGGGGGGGGGGCAATTACTCTGTACTTGAATTATATCGCTAATTATCTATGGCCTACTCGATGTTTGCTCGATCGATAGGGGGGGCCAGGCCCCTGCTCGCCCCCTTTGTCTCCGCCACTGCTCGATGTGTTTTCATCTCGTACAAATGGAGGGTTCAAAATGTACGCCAAGCGCAGATATACCAGCTTGAGTTGCGTGGACGTGACCGGTCCATGGTGCACGCCGTGCATGACTTTTTAGTTGCAAGTTGCGAGGAGAAGTGAGGCTCGTGCGCGCCAGGCTGCAGGCATGCGAGTCAGCGAAAGGGGCCGCCCGGTCAAGGAAACCGGCTCGGACCCGAAGCGCGCCGGCTGGCCTGGCCTGGCCCCGCCCATCGTGCTCGTGCCGGCCATTCCATCCGAATTTTAGCGAGTCACTCAACACTCGATGCGATGGCAGTTAGGGCATCTCGAGCCGCGTCCCTAGTAAGGCCTTTTCAGGCGTTTTTTTACGCCGGCGCCGAAAAATCGGCCCAATCACGTCTTCAGAAGCCTGATTTTCGCTGGCTTGGGCCGAAAACAGCGCCGGCGGATCCAGGCCGAACCCGACGCGCTGGGGGGCGCCCGGAAGCGCCCGGGCGAACTGTTTTGACGCGAAACAGCCGCGGGCCCGCCGCGTCAGCGACTCTACCCTCTTCTCGCCCCTTTGTTGTCCTCATCGTCTCGTTTCCCGCGGCGAATCAATGCCAAAGCTGCCGCCTGCGCCATTGATGCCTCACGGGCGGCGCAGTGAAGACCGGATGACGCGCGTCCCTCGCCCGCCACGCGTACTCACGGCGGCACGCGCACGGGCGGCGCCTCGGCCTATATAAGACGAGCCCCAGCGCACTCGGCGACTCGTACTCTCTCGCCGGCGTCGTTCCTCCCTCTCCTCTCTCTCGCCGTCGTCGTTCCTCCCTCTCCTTTCTCTCGCCGTCTCCAGCACCCATGGCCGAGCGCTTCCCAGGCGACGGCGCGGTGGCGAACGGTTTCGGCCGCCGCCATCTTCACGAGAGCGAGGCTCGCCTCCTTTTCGAGGCCGAGTACCCGGTCCCGCCGGACATGCGGGTACTCGGGGCGTGGAGGATCAGCGCCGGCGGCGTGCCGGTGCCTCCGATACCCACCGGCGCGGCGCGGCGTGCGGAGATCGCACGCATCCGCTCGTCCCTGCCGCGTGCGGCGAGGGAGGGGCCACGTTACGTCCCCGACAACCCGCTCTGGGAACCCTACTTCCGCCGCCGTCACGCCGAGCAGCTCGAGGCCACCAACGGCGTCGAGCCCTCCGGCAGGCTCAACGCCGTCGGCCGGCGTCGGTGGTGGGGCGTGCCTGGGCGCACGTTGGAGGCCGTCCTCGAGTACATCGAGGGCGGCAACACGCCGCGCCTCGAGTACCCCGCTCCCCCGTGCTTCACACGCCGCCGGGGAAGCTCCTGGACCCCGAGGCGCATGGAGACCGGGGGGTCCTCCTCCTTGTCCGGCGGCTCCCCCTGCCTCTACCTCCGCCCCGTCAAGCCGGAGCCCCAGGGCGCGCCTGTCAGCGCGCGCACCCACAGCTCCGGCGTCCGCATCGGCGACAACGCCTCCCCCACTGGCCGCTTCGTCCTCGTCGAGTCCAAGCCGGAGCCCGGCCTCCCCGTGGAGCATGAGGAGATAGCCCGGCGCGGCTTCTCCGACGAGGACGCCCTGCGGTGGGCGCGGAACGACTACCTCCGCGACGAGATGATCCGGCAGCGCCGGGCCCTGGAGGAGATCGCCGCCCGCAAGCGTGGGCGCGAGGACGAGCACGGCGTCGTGGTCCTCAGCGACGACGACGACGCCCCCGGACCGTCCAACCCGCCGCGCCAACCGGGGGAGGGATGCAGCAGGGACGGCGGAGGCGTCGGCGGGGGCGACGACGACGACGGCGGCGGTGACTACACGCGGTTCTACCGCCTCCTCGGCATGTAGAACCGCGTGGGCGGGCGGCGAGGCGGGCGGCGAGGGAGACGGCCGGGGTAGCCCGCGGTAGTTTTCCCCCTTTTTTAAGTATGTTCAAATTTGAACGAACTCGCCGTTGTTTGCGTTAAATTTGAGTCGTGTTTGCGCTGTATTTGACTTTTTTAAAAACTCGTGAGGGGGCGCGACTGGGGGCATCACGCCCCCAGTGCGCGGTTTAGCGCCGGTGCGCCTCAGGGACGATTTTTTGCCTCTACTGAGGAACAACGGCTGGAGATGCCCTTAGCGTGACCGTGTGAGGTCTGAGGTGGCGCTGAGCCACGGTGAGATTCTCGTTGACCTGTCCTCGTCTCTGACTTTGACCCTCTCACACCGTCACACGCACAGGACACAGACAGCAAGCAAAAGAGTCGCAATGAGACGAGAGAATGTTGGATCGCGATCGAGATTCAAGGCGCAAAAGCTCGCGGATCGAACGACTAGCCGAGAATGATGCGTGCAGCGAGGAATGATGATGGGCCGCGCGCCGGCAAGACGGACCCGCGACCCGCCAGTCGGCGTCGTCGGCTCCCCCTCTCGAATACGTTGAGAAAATTGCTGGGACTGCTGAAATGGTGTCACGGGATCCTACTCTGCCAGTCGGCGTCGTTGGCTCCCCCTCTCTGCTACTATAGCAGAGAATCTGGCTTGGTGTCTTTGGACCAACCCTGCCATAATCAATCAAGTGCAAGTGCAAACGGGTTTCGGCGGGCCGTCCAGAGTTTTCAGTGGCCAAACGGCGCTCGGAAATCCGCATGTTCTCCAGGGCAGTCGCCCGTTTGTCTAGTGTATGTAAAATGAAGAAAAAAAGTTAAGAACTGTTAATAGTTTTTTTTTTAAAAAGGAGGACAATCCCCGGCCTCTGCATCTGGATGATGCATACGGCCACTTTATTAATTATTGACACAAGACTGTACAGAGTCATACAACAATAAGTCTAAAGCCACCAAACTAAGCAACAACTGTCGCTATCCCTATCCAGTTGATGTAGGGGCGCTGAAAGTCTAGGCCTAATACCAAATAGACCACGCAACCAAACCTAAACATCTAAAGACTTGAGGTCCCACCCAGGACGCCTGCCGGGTATGGGCACCCACCAGTCCGATGTGCTTCTCAACCAGGACCCGTGCCGGGTATGAGGCCGCCGCAGCCACCTGCCACGAATTCATCTTCAAAGTTGTACTGCTGCATCAACCTTGGCCGGTCCAACTGCCGCCGACGCCACCATGACGCCAGGCAGCGTCACCCTCCTGCGCGAGTCCATCTCCGCTCATCAGGCGCCGAGTCTCCACTGCGCCATGCCGCCGAGATCCGCCGTCATCAATGGAGCAGATGAAACACCGCTCCTCCTCTTGTCCCCTCCAACCAGCACTCGCTCCAAAACGATGCCCCCATGAGAGAGAATGATACCGATAGCACCGTCATCGTCTGATCCGGTAGACCCAAATCTAGGGTTTCCCCCGGAACTTCCCGATCAGGTTGATGAGACCTGCAACGACGATGCCTCCAGAAGGAAACGACGTCTGAGACACCGCCATCGTCCGCCAAGACCATAGTCTGGCGCGATTTTCATCGGAAGCCACGTCTTCCCGACCTCGTGGCTGGCTGGAACCGAGCGGAACCTCGCCACGAAGACGTATGTTGCCGTCGGTACTCCGGCGGAGATCTGGCATCTCCTCACCGGTCCCTCCACGCGCCGTCGGTCGGCGAAAGGCCTCCCCGCGACAGATCCAAACGGGGTGTTGGATCCGCAGTAGCCGTCGTCACCATCACGAGCAGGACAGCCCACCTCGCCGGATGGGGCGCTGCCACCGCTGCCGTCCATGCAGGGTCGCGGCTCCGCCGACGATGGTGCTCGGGCCCCCGCAAGCACAGCCCGGATACTCCGTCCTAGCCGCCGCCGTTGGATCTCATGAGAAGGGCCGCCCCCACCGCCTCAGATGGGATCCGCCGCCTCCCCCACCCAGGACCTTTGGCACTGGGCCCGCCGCCACCGCGGCCCACGCTGGCGGCAGCGGCGACAGGAGGGGATGGAGGGGAAAGTGTTGGCGACGCTAGGGTTGGGGCCCCTGGCGTCACCCGGGGGGAGGCGACGCGAGGGGTGCGAGGGGTGCGAGAACTATTAATAGGTAGTTAATAGGTTGTTTATTGTTGGTATTTACTGCAAATATAAATAATTTAAAATTAATTTTATGTCACCATCGATTTGTTTATATATAATTACTATAAACATACACAATAGATCATTAATTTGTAAATTAATTTAAGTCATTTTAGCCATAATCATATGGATAGAAAGAAGGAAAGTTAGGGTATCGTAGCTTCTCTAACTTTCCTTCTCAATGTTAGAGGATCCGGTTTCTGGCGGGCGGACTGCTCTTCGTGTGATCCGTGCGCCGTCATGTTGTGGAATGATGGGCTGCTTATTTTGTTGATTAGTTCCATGTTGAAAGGAGCTAGTAGAGTACTTGCGACTTTTTTGGTTCTTGGCAGTTGGCACTCACTTGTTCTGTGCTAATAAAACTGAAAACATTGTTCTAATAGGGGGAGAGAGAGAAAGAGAGAGAGAGAGGGAGGGAGAAAGAGAACCTTCTAGTCACATGTTTTATTCATATTTTCTTGCTGCCACGTCTGTTGCTACATAGGGCAATAACCCGCTCAAAGAAAAAGTAGAACAACTTTTCTTTTTGAGAAATAAAGAGTAGAGCAAATTGCTCCTAACAGCATGAGCAATGTGAGTCCAATCCAAGAAATCACTATTCTCGGGCCGACGAGCATCTCCTCCAGCAGACTAAGAAACGGTTGCGGAACTAAAAACTGAATTTTGGGGTATTTTGGGCCAAAAATTAAACGGTTTTGCTATTGGGCACTGATAGGCGCCGGCGGACCGGCCCAACTTTCGGCCGGTCGGTCACTAGCCACCCGATATGTGCGTGCGGAACCGCACGATCTGCACAAACCTGCAGTCCTCTCTTTGTCATCCTCCGCACACCTCGCGGAGAGAGAAAAAGGAGTCGCTCACGCAGCATGCCGCACCCCTTTGCATCTCGCTCCAGGACATAGCTCGCCATCTTCCCCGCTTGCAGCTCACCGCCGTCATATCTCGTCGCGGAACAAAGGTCGATGCAGCTCCCCCGTCGTTCTCGTTCATCAATGGTAGTAGCAAAAAAATTGCCGGATGTAGCTGTCCACGTTGTCGGTTCCAGCAAAAATCAATGATGCAGCTCCCCTGTTTGTGTTGGTCCGATCACCGGTTCCAGCAAAAAAATTGCTGGATGGAGCAAAATCAACACATGGTTCCAGCAAAAATACCTCTCTTCCCCGCCACCCCTCTGTTGGTCGTAACACCGTGCACTGCTAGTTGTAGCTCTCCGCAAAGCTGGTTGCAGCTCCCCGGAGTGCCGATTCCAGCAAATGGCGGCGTGCCGTCGCGACCTTCGAGATACTAGTTCCAGCAAAAAAAATGCCAATTGCAGCAAGGACGGATGCCGGTTCCAGCATTTGGGCATCGCGGTTGCAGCTCAGGGCCGAGCCGGTTCCAGCATCCCATGCCGCCCCATGGTAGCAAGACGTCGTCGACGCTCCAGCAACACCCTTTGCCGTATGTAGCTCTCGCTGAGCCGGTTGCAGCTCGCAGACGAGCTGGTTCCAACATCTACCCATTGATCAGGGCGCCGCGCGTCTCCCTTCTCTTCCACAGCCACCCGCACACCTAACCGCCATGAAGGAAGGAGGAGGAGGAGGGGGCGGGGAGAAGCGGCCATGACTGTGGTTCGGTGCCACGACATGAGAGGAGGTAGGGGTTGAGAGTGACGCAACAGGACTGTGGGGAATGAATGGTGCCAAGACGGGGAGATGAGGTTAGTGCGAGCGCGGCGCCGAACTCGTCGGTACGGTGGCGACCATGGCGGACGAATAATGAGGAAGAGAGAGAGAGAGAGAGAGAGAGAGAGAGAGAGAGAGAGAGAGGTGTGAGCGATCTGAGAGATGAGGAGATAAGATGGAGGAGAGAGGCCGCGATATTTCTGTTTCCTTCCGCCGCTCGTGTTCGCATGGGCCCCATCGCGCGTGGGCCTGAGGGGGACACATGTAGCAACCTCGCGTGGACGCGTGATCAACCTTAATCGCACGGTCAATGTGCGTCCGGCGGAATCGTTGAGCCGGTTCGCCGGCTACAAATGTTTCCCTTTGCTATTTAATGGTCGACTATTTTTCAATTCGCTGTAACTCGAATTTGTGGCCATCTGATCTCGCGCTTAGATTCACACTGAGAGTTGTTGTTTCGGTCGCGGGTTTCTTTTTATCAGGCGTGGTCGGGTGTTGTTCTCTTTTATCGGGCTCAGTTTTATTTTGGATCCGCCTGTTACCATCTCCCCTATGCGTGTCGTTTCCTTTTCTCCCTTTTGAATTTCCCCCCATTTCATTTGGGTAGTACTGTTTCGAAATGGCAGAGGGACAGAGAGGGGAGCATTAGGAGGAGGCGCTCGAGCGGCGGAGGAGTCGAGGCCATTCCCTCGGGTTCATGGCGTTTCCGAGATCCCTCTCTGCCGGAGCCTGATTTTCCTCTTCGATTCCCTACTTCCCTGGTTATCTTCTTGTCTCTCTCCCTTCCCGCGTGCGATTTGCCATGGTTGTGGCTCCGTAGCTTCCAGATCTAGGTGTTCGTGTGTTTGTCCTGTAGATTTTGTTGTTGTTTCAACATTTAGCTGTTGGTTCTGCTTCGTGGTTCGTGTAGTTTCCTGTGGATCCCGTGTGCTTGCGTCAGTTAGTATTTGTGTGCTCGCCCGTGACTTTGTGATTGCGCTGTTACGTTTCAGGTGTTCTCGTTTTGATCCTCTCATTATAGCCGTTGTTTGGTTGCTCATTTATGAATATTTTGATTGATATGTTGGTCCTCTGGTAGGGTGAGGGTTTGTGGTTTTTCAGGTGATAGGCATGTCTCTGTGTTGAGTGTTGGTTGAGCCCTCTGGCTCGCCCCCTACTGTTGCAGTTTCAACCATCTAATAGGGTAAGGTTTTAGGTAGAAGTGCATTTTTACGGTTGGTTTTCTTTTTTTCATGAGTTTTTTCAGAGTTTGCAGTGCTGTTTTCCTGATAGTTCGTGGTTTTTTTTTTCTCCATAATCCCGTGCGTTCTAGCACTGCAACTAGGTCTGCTAGTGTGTGTCAACTTTTTTTCTATATGTTTTCCTAGAATTTCAGTTGATTTTAGCTCAGAATTGCACTGTAATGAGTATTTCCATGTAATGTGGTCCCCCGGTTTTGCACTGTATTGTAATTCCCGTCTGATTGTTTCCTGCAATTCTTGTGCTTTTGGTCTGTAATCCCCCAGTTTAGACATACGTTTGCATTGTAATTGTGTAGTTTTGCTTTGTAATTCATGCACTTTTTTACTGTAGTAGCTTACTCTGTGATCTTCATCAGTTTTGCAATGTACTTTGCAACAACCATGGAAATCACACTGTACTTTGCATTGTAATTTCACTGAAAGTAGTCTGTAAGTAATTACACTATTTTCCTCTATGTACACTTTAATATCCATGGTAATTTCACTGTAATTTCCCTCAATACACACCATAATATTCATGGTAATTACACTGTATTTCCTTCATTGTACACTGTAATTTCCATATAGTACTTACACTGTAATTTCCCTCGATGTACACTGTAATTTCTGTATAGTTTTCACACTGTAACTTCCCTCAGTGTACACTGTAATATGCTTGGTATTTTCACTTAGATTTTTGCCAGTGTAATTTCCCTAAAGTAAAATGTATAATTGCTCTGTAATTACTATGCAATTCATGTGATTTTTGCACTGTAATCTCCCATTTTTGATTTTCGTTGTAATTCATGTGCTTTCTTGGCTGTATGCCTTTGATTACTCTGTAATTTGTGTCAGGTTTACACTGTAATTTCTTCTGTTCTTGAGTGTAAGTTCCATTAGTCTACACTATAAGTGGTGTCTCCTGGTTGTGTTATGCGCTGGGGCTGTGTATTAGCTGGGATATGTGGAGGGGAGGAGTAGTACAAGGTGAGATCTGGGCCTTTTTGTGGGTTGCAAGTTCAAGGTCAGCTGTTCGCTGCTTTTCCTCTTCTTTTAGTTGTCAGGTGTAATTACCTAATTTTTCTAGTGTGATTTGTCATAGTGTAATTACAGTGGATTTAAAGTGTTATTTGAATGTAGTTACAGTGTAATTTATCCCAGTATTACAGTGCAATTTGTCCTAGACTTACAGTGTATTTTCACCTAATATTTTTTCAGTGTGTCATAGTGTAATTACACTGGATTTATGTAGTTGCAGTGTAATTTATCCCAAGTTTACAGTGCAATTTGTACTAGACTTACAGTGTATTTTACCTAATTTTTCCACTGTGTCTAGTGTAATTTATCCCAACTTAACAGTTCAATTTTTGTCCCAGACTCACAGTGTAATTTGAATGTAGTTATAGTGTACTTTACCCTATAATCCCAATGCGATTTTTGTCCTAGGATTTGAGTGGATTCTTACAGTGTAATTTAGCCCAGTTTGCACAGTAATTTTATCTAGATTTTCAATGTAATTATGTCCAGTTTTAGCTAGTTTTCACTATACTTTGCTTGGATCAGTACTATAGGGCTTTCGAGCTTTAGCTAAATTTATTTTTTGCCATTTTTACACTGTAATTTCTATGGTTCAGAACTATAATTGTCAGTTAGAATATAGTGCATTTTTACGTTTGAATTGGATGTCTTTCACCGTTACTTAACTAATTTTCCTTTTGTCCTCTTTGTGTTTTGTTTATAGGTTTAAATGGGCAAGCTACAGAAAGTCTCTCATCGGGATATTCCATTAGTATCATATTTATAGAGTGCAGATTCTCGGGGTGAACCTTTTGTGCCTAATGATTTTGCAGAAGAGCTTCTTATTGTGTGTCTCTGGTAGTTTATTTATTTCTGCTTCTTTATTTGTTTATTTCTTTATGTTCTTAGTTTGATGTATTTATTTTGGTCTGTGTTATTTCTTATTTGTTTTGCAGGAACTATCTGGTAATGAAGGAGGGTTCGACAAAGCTCTTCCAAAGTTCTATCTGAATCAAGTCTGTTTTATTTTATCTTGTATTTTTTTGTTAATTTTGAATTTTGGTATTTACTTTTGGGTGACCCTTGTGCTTTTGTTATTTTCAGAAAGTAAAATGCTTGAAGAGGAAATTTTCATCTGCTTCAAGGAGGAATGTGTATAGTTCCTCATTATTGTTTATTTGTTCTTTAATGCATGTTCCCCTAGTTTAGGGTTTTCTCGGCATATCATAATTTTAGAGATTAGTATTGCTATATGTCGGCGTTCTGGGAACGGGGGTCTCCAGACCTGCCTGCCTGCAGTCCATGGCGTGGCTGAGCTAGCAGGCCGTACGACCCGTCTTCATCAACAAGGCATCCAAGACCCTCGCGAGGGTCCAAGCCTCGCGAGGCGGACGACACAAGACCTCCTCCCGAGCGGCCTAGTCAGGCAGGCTCACGAGGGGCGGAGATATCAAGGCGAGGCGAACCTCACGAGGCTCTCGTGACATGAGCCATGACGATCGACACCAGGCGGGCGCCAGGCGGGCGCCAGCGCACGCAACGTCCTTGTTTCCTCTTTGGTGCAAAGGGGGCAAGCACAGCCGCGGAGTACCGAGGCATCAGGCAAAGGTTGCCATTTCAGTGCAACAAGACCAAGACCATGGACTGCAAGACGGAGGTCACCATGGGGCCCAAGACGGCGTCACCCCAGAGCTTTTCGTAGGCGAAGACCGCTTTTGTCAGGATAATTTGTACTAGCTGTCCCCCTTCAAATTTACCCGCCATTGTTGGCTCCCTTCCAGCTCGATATTTGGGAAGAGGACCTTGGCCTCTATAAATAGGAGTAGCCACCACCATAGTAGGGGATCGGATCTCATCTCATCTTAGCTTGATCCGACCCGATCGAGCGATCTCATCGGACCCAGAGATACACACAAGTCCGAAAGCACAAGAACACCTCAACCTCATGAGGCTGTTCTTCCCTTGTATTGTTCATCATCAACCTAAGAGGCAATCCACCACCATCACACTGGAGTAGGGTATTACACCATAACGGTGGCCCGAACCAGTATAAACCCCGTGTCTTTCTATGTTGCGAGTTTGTCGAGTTCGTCCGCTAGATCTTAGCGAGGTAGAGCGTAGATCGGTAGGAGGGAAAGACTTCACGCGCACCCCAGTGTTCGAACCTCAAGGGTTAGCCGGAACCCCACATCCGACATTTGGCGCGCCAGGTAGGGGTGCGTCGGAGCTTCTTCTCCGCCAATCAGCCCTTCGACATTCACCGGCAATGATGCCTGGCGACCCAAGGGCCGGATCTGACCGTTGTGCAGCCTGGCCGGCCCGGACGGCGCCGCCTGCCCATGAAGGTCTCGACCCCGCGCCCCAAGCGGCGCGGGCCCCACCAAGCTCCGCCGGGCATGGACAGCGCGGCCAGGCATCATCCACCCTCACCCCGCGGCAAGTACGAGTCACGGCGAGAGTAGCGAGTCACGCCACAGCAACAGCGCCGCACTCACGACGGGAGGAAGCGAACATGCGGGCGGCACTCATTATGGCAAGGGAGCTGCTGCGATGTAGGCTGATGGAGAGCGGTCGGGACACGCTGCTTGAGCGTGTTGCCGAGCTGCTGGACGCAGCAGCGTCGGGAGCGCCACCCTTCTACTATCGACTCCCCCCAGGCCACTTCAAGGTCGCGCGGCGAGCCTCACCACATCTGCGCACCATCGACTACGCCCGGGGGCTTCGTCAACATCAGCACGGCCGGCGGCCTAGGGGGCTCCAACCCCCCCCCCATGCCGCCCTCGACAAGCACGAGCGCAAGCGTCACCCCCATGGTCCCGGCCGGATGCCATATTATCATCCCCAGGACGCCATCATGGGCGGAGCAACATGGAGCGTGGGGCACCACGGCGAGGTGTTCGGGGTGACGGCCCGGAAGCCTACGTGCCCCGCATGATGGACCAAGGGTACGCACGAGAGGACGACATCGACTCATTCGTTGGAGAAGATCGGGGAGAAGGGGCGCTAGGAGTCGAAGCCTTCCAAGAGCCAGCGGAGAACCAGAACGATCGCGCCGGCGACGACAACTACAGGGTACCGCTAACCTCTCAGGAACAGGCTTATGCTAACCATGGGCTACAGATGAATCAGGCTACAGCATCGATCGGCGACCCTAGCACGGCGGCACCCGTTTCAACAAGGGAGACATGTTGGGGGCTGCCGGGAGGGAGCCAGGAGCAAGGCCCCTCCCCAAGGCATGCAAAACCAGGGGACACCCGGAGGTAGGCCCTCTCTCGGGGTGGCTTCAACAACCCTTCCCCCGGCAGAGGACCCGTGGTCGCCGAGGGAACCGCTGGCGTCCTCTTTCCCTCCTTTGTGTCGTCCTGGTCTCCGGTCGGCTCAAAGGAGGTCAGGGGTGGCGCAAGGCGGGGCCCTCTTCTAGCGATATGAAGCAAGGTCGGTACCTGTGAAGAAGGCCTGGTGCCTGTGAAGCTCGCCGCCCGTGACACTCTCACGTAATAATGAGTTGGAGATGTACATGCCCCAGAGTCTCAGGAGCGCTGACCTCAGGCCCTGGGGCTCCCTCCCACGCCTAGTGGACAACACTTAGCTCCGCGCTGGTGAGAAGACTTGAAGACCCGAAGACTGGACTAGGTGACGGACACGGCCTTTTGCTTTGGATCTCTCTTTCTGTGGCTTTGCTTTCTGACTCTGGACTTAAGTTGAAGCTTAATTTTTATTGATGCGCGCGGGGGGGGGGGGGGGCTTTTCTCGTTCGAGCCATTTCTCGCCTTCTGGATCTTGTTTGGTTTGGGACTCACGTCCATCGCCTTTCCCTCGCAAAGCTCCTCGCGAGCCAGACCGCGCAAAGCACACGCTAGCACTACGCCTGGTGCTCACCCCTTGCGGGGCCCCCTCAAACGGGGTGATAAGCTCCACAGGATTCTTAGGAACTCGTCGCCTCACGACCCAGCCCTAAGTTGGCGCTGATTAAGGTAAACCACGCCAGGAAACTCACCCCCAGCTTCATGAACTCATGAGGACACATACCCACATCGCATAGGAAAGTAAAAACTGCGATTTGCTTACACGAGGGGCTCCCCCTCTCAAAATGCTCTTACAAGTTTTCCAAGGGCCACGCCCGAGTTTTGCGTGCAGAATAAAACAACAAGAGAATATGGGATCAGCCAGAGATATCGCTCGCTGCATCGTCCATGGACGCGTCACTCACATCGTCATCATCTTCGTCGGAATCGTCGCCGCCATCGGCGACGCCCCCATCGCCGTCGTTGACCATGTCACCTTCGTCTGCGATGACCACCACCCCATTGTTCTCCAAGGTGAAGGCCCTGACCAACGCGTCGACACGGTCCTCTACCCAACATGCCAGGTCGCCCCGGACGGCCATGGGTACAAGGGCAATGGCGGCATCGAAGTTGAAGTTGGGGTAGGCGTTCAGAAGGTGGCTGAAGACACGGGAGAAGGCGCGCTGAAGAAGGCCACGACCCCTCTCCTCCACGAGCTGCCGAGCTCTGGCAGATTGAGCCTCCAGGCACGTCACCACCTCGGTGAAGAAGGTCAGGTGGCTGGCATAGTCACTTGAGTGAGGGGTCAGGGCGTTCTCGTCGAAGATATAACCCAGGGCGGTGTTGGCCTTGTTCCGAAGGTCTTGAAGCATAGGAGCATGCTCGCGCTCCAGCGTACGGCGTTGAAGCACTTCCTCCTTGTTTTGCCGAGCGACAGCCTCGGCGTCGTCAATTCGTCTCCGGAGGGAAAGCAGCTCGGCACGGGTGGAGGCCAAGTCCGCCTACGCCGTAATCAGGGCGGTGGTTGTCGCCACCGCACGCCTCTCGGCCTCGTCCAACTTGGGCCTGAGGGCGGCGGCCCTGCCCGCACCCTCCTGACCGGCGATCTTCAGCTTCAAATCGTACTTGCACTCTAGATCTGTGTGAACCACGGCCACCCGGCGATTGATCTCCTCCTCGACTCTGGCATCGCGGGCCCCGACGGCATCTTCAGCTTGAGCGACTTGACGCTCCCTCATCTCCAGTCGCTCGAGCTCGAGGCTGCGCTCCATGGCTTCCAGGGCCAGCGTCTCCTCGCGCTACCGGACCTTGATACATCTCCAACGTATCTATAATTTTTGATTTCTCCATGCTATATTATCTATTGTTTTGGATGTTTATGGGCTTTATTATACACTTTTATATCATTTTTGGGACTAACCTATTAACCCAGAGCCCAGTGCCAGTTTTTGTTTTTACCTTGGTTTAGAATATCGCAGAAAAGAAAACCAAACGGAGTCCAATTGACCTGAAACTTCACGGAACTTATTTTTGGATCAGAAGAAGCCCGGGAGACTTGGAGTCTACGTCAAGGAAGCTTCAAGGAGGCCACGAGGTAGGGGGCGCGCCCACCCCCTCTGGGCGTGCCATCCACCCTCGTGGGCCCTTCGTGGCCCCCCTGACGTACTTCTTCCGCCTATATATCTCCATATACCCTAAAAACATCTGAGAGCATAATAGATCGGGAGTTCCGCCGCCAGAAGCCTCCATAGCCACCAAAACCAATCTAGACCCGTTCCGGTACCCTGCCGGAGGGGGAATTCCTCTCCGGTGGCCATCTTCATCATCCCGGTGCTCTCCATGACGAGGAGGGAGTAGTTCTCCCTCGGGGCTGAGGGTATGTACCAGTATCTATGTGTTTGATCTCTCTCTCTCGTGTTCTTGAGGTGTTACGATCTTGATGTATCGCGAGCTTTGCTATTATAGTTGGATCTTATGTTTCTTATCCCCCTCTACTCTCTTGTAATGGATTGAGTTTCCCCTTTGAAGTTATCTTATCGGATTGTGTCTTTAAAGATTTGAGAACACTTGATGTATGTCTTGCCGTGCGTATCTATGGTGACAATGGGATATCACGTAATTCACTTGATGTATGTTTTGGTGACCAACTTGCGGGTTCCACCCATGAACCTATGCATAGGGGTTGGCACACATTTTTGTCGTGATTGTCCGGTAGAAACTTTGGGGCACTCTTTGAGGTTCTATGTGTTGGTTGAATAGATGAATCTGAGATTGTGTGACTCATATCGTATAATCATACCCATGGATACTTGAGGTGACATTGGAGTATCTAGGTGACATTAGGGTTTTGGTTGATTTGTGTCTTAAGGTGTTATTCTAGTACGAACTCTAGGGCTGTTCGTGACACTTATAGGAATAGCCCAACGGATTGATTGGAAAGAATAACTTTGAGGTGGTTTCATACCCTACCATAATCTCTTCGTTCGTTCTCCGCTATTAGTGGCTTTGGAGTGACTCTTTGTTGCATGTTGAGGGATAGTTATGTGATCCAATTATGTTAGTATTGTTGAGGAACTTGCACTAGCGAAAGTATGAACCCCAGGCCTTGTTTCAATGCATTGCAATACCGTTTACGCTCACTTTTATCATTAGTTACCTTGCTGTTTTTATAATTTCAGATTACAAATACCTTTATCTACTATCCATTTACCACTTGTATCACCATCTCTTCGCCGAACTAGTGCACCTATACAATTTACCATTGTATTGGGTGTGTTGGGGACACAAGAGACTCTTTGTTATTTGGTTGCAGGGTTGCTTGAGAGAGACCATCTTCATCCTACGCCTCCTATGGATTGATAAACCTTAGGTCATCCACTTGAGGGAAATTTGCCACTGTCCTACAAACCTCTGCACTTGGAGGCCCAACAACGTCTACAAGAAGAAGGTTGTGTAGTAGACATCAAGCTCTTTTCTGGCGCCGTTGCCGGGGAGGTGAGTGCTTGAAGGTATATCTTTAGATCTTGCAATTGAGTCTTTTATTTTCTTGTTTTATCACTAGTTTAGTTTATAAAAGAAAACTATTAAAAAATGGAATTGAGTTTGTCTCATACACTTCACCTTTTTAATATCTTTCGTGAGTATGATGGAAAGGATAATTGTGCTCAAGTGCTGGAAGAAGAAATCTATAAAATGTTTGGCACTAAATATTTGAATGATGATCATGATTGCAATGTTGTTAGTATGAATTCCTTGAATATCCATGATGCTAATGATATTCAAAGCCACAAGCTTGGGGAAACTATGTTTGATGAAGATGATATTTTTTGTCCCCCAAGTTTTGATGAGAAAATTTATTATGATGAAAGCATGCCTCCTATCTATGATGATTATTGTGATGACATGTATGCTTTAAAGAATAATTATAACAATGAAACTTGTCCTCTTGATTTCAATTTTCCATCCCATGATAGTTACTTTGTTGAGTTTGCTCCCACTACTATTCATGAGAAGAATTTTGCTTATGTGGAGAGTAGTAAATTTTCTATGCTTGTAGATCATGAAAAGAATGCTTTAGGTGCTGTTTATATTGTTGAATTCATTCATGATGATACTGAAAATTATTATGAGGGAGAAATATATGCTTGTAGGAATTGCAATAATATCAAGTTTTCTCTCTATGTGCTTAAAGTTTTGAAGTTATGCTTGTTTGACCTTCCTATGCAAGTTGATTCTTGTTCCCACAAGTTGTTTGCTCAAAAAATCCCTATGCATAGGAATTATGTTAGACTTAAATGTGCTAGTCATATTCTTCATGATGCTCTCTTTATGTTTCAATTCTTATCTTTTATGTGAGCATCATTGAAATCATCATGCCTAGCTAGGGGCGTTAAATGATAGCGCTTGTTGGGAGGCAACCCAACTTTTTTTTTGTTCCTTGCTTTTTGCTCCTGTTTAGTAATAAATAATTAATCTAGCCTCTGTTTATATGTGGTTTTATGCTTTTAATTAGTGTTTGTTCCAAGTAGAACCTTTGGGAAGACTTGGGGGAAGTCTTTGCGATCATGCTGTAAAAAACAGAAACTTTAGCGCTCACGAGAATTGCTGAAATTTTTATTTGGAGAGAGATATTTAGTTAATTCTTTCTGAAGATGATTAATATATAAATTCCTCAGGTCCATCAATTTATTTGAGAATTTTATGAGTTCCATAAGTATACGTTTGATCCAGATTACTACAGACTGTTCTGTTTCTGACAGATTCTGTTTTTCATGTGTTGTTTACTTATTTTGATGAATCTATGAGTAGTATCGGAGGGTATGAACCATAGATAAGTTGGAGCACAGTAGATATTACACCAATATAAATAAAGAATGATTTAATTACAGTACCTTTAAGTGGTGATTTATTTTCTTATACTAACGGAGCTTACGAGTTTTCTGTTAAGTTTTGTGTTGTGAAGTTTTCAAGTTTTGGGTAAGGATTTGATGGACTATGGAATAAGGAGTGGCAAGAGCCTAAGCATGGGTATTCCCAAGGCACCCCAAGGTAATATTCAAGGAAAAATAAGAGCCTAAGCTTGGGGATGCCCCGGAAGGCATCCCCTCTTTCATCTTCGTTCATCGGTAAGTTTACTTGGAGATGTATTTTTATTCACTACATGATATGTGTTTTGCTTGGAGCGTCAATTTATTTTGTCAGGATTTGCTTGCTGTTATTTATAACAATGTTTCACATCTTTTATCTCAATAAAATTGGCATTGATAGCCTTTACTATGCCTATTTTAGAAGCCCACATGTTGCTGTTTGAAAACAGAAAGTTTACCGCTGTTGCAATAATTCCCTAGAAATGTCAGAATGTGATAAAATATTGAAACCTTTTGCATGTTAAGATCTGATAAATTTACTACAGTGTGAATTTTCTTTCATAATTTTTGGAGCTAGGGAAGTATGGATGTTGCTGCATTCTTTACAGACTGTCCTGTTTAGGCAGATTGCTGTTATGTTTGCATTGTTTGCATATGTTTGCTTCTTTAATGATTCTATTTGAGGATAGGACTATTAAATATGCAGAGGCCTTTAGTATGGAATGTTGAACAATAATTTTAGTGATTTGATACAGTAGAGTATGATAAGGTTTTTGCAATGGTTTATACTAACTTATCTCACGAGTCCTTGTTGAGTTTTGTGTGGATGAAGCTTTTGAGATTTAGGGAGACCGTGATATGAGAGGAATTAAGGAGACACAAAAGCTCAAGCTTGGGGATGCCCAAGGCATCCCAAGATAATATTTCAAGAATTCCCAAGCATCTAAGCTTGGGGATGCCCCTGTTGGCATCCTACCTTTCTTCTTCAACAACTATCGGTTAGTTTCGGTTGATCCTAAGTTTTTGCTTCTTCACATGATGTTTGCCATTCTTAGAATGCCATTTTCTTTTGTTTTGCTTGATGTTTGAATAAAGTATCAAGATCTGAAATTATTAAATGTTAGAGAGTCTTCACATAGTTGCATAACTATTCAACTACTCATTGATCTTCACTTATATCTTTCGGAGTAGTTTGTTGTTGCTCTAGTGCTTCACTTATATCTTCTAGAGCATGGTGGTAGTTTTATTTTGAAGAAATAGATGAACTCTCATGCTTCACTTATATTATTTTGAGAGGCTTAAATAGCATGGTAATTTGTTTAAATAATCCTAATATGCTAGGTATTCAAGATTAGTAAAATTTTCTTCGGAGTTTTTTGAATACTAAGAGAAGTTTGATGCTTGATGATTGTTTTGAGATATGGAGGTAATAATATCAAAGTCGTGCTAGTTGAGTAGTTGTGAAATTGAGAAATGCTTGTGTTGAAGTTTGCAAGTCCCGTAGCATGCACGTATGGTAAACATTATGTAACAAATTTGAAACATGAGGTGTTATTTGATTGTCTTCCTTATGAGTGGCGATCGGGGACGAGCGATGGTCTTTTCCTACCAATCTATCCCCCTAGGAGCATGCGCGTAGTGCCGAGGTTTTTGATGACTTGTAGATTTTTGCAATAAGTATGTGAGTTCTTTATGACTAATGTTGAGTCCATGGATTATACGCACTTTCACCCTTCCATCCTTGCTAGCCTCTTCGGTATCGTGCATTGCCCTTTCTCACATTGAGAGTTGGTGCAAACTTCGCTGGTGCATCCAAACCCCGTGATATGATACACTCTGTCACACATAAACCTCCTTATATCTTCCTCAAAACAGCCACCATACCTACCTATTATGGCATTTCCATAGCCATTTCGAGATATATTGCCATGCAACTTTCCACCGTTCCGTTTATTATGACACGCTTCATCATTGTCATACTGCTTTGCATGATCATGTAGTTGACATCGTATTTGTGGCAAAGCCACCTCTCATAATTCTTTCATACATGTCACTCATGCATCATCGCAATCCCGGTACACCGCCGGAGGCATTCATATAGAGTCATATCTTGTTCTAGTATCGAGTTGTAATCATTGAGTTGTAAATAAATAGAAGTGTGATGATCATCATTTTCTAGAGCATTGTCCCAAGTGAGGAATAAAAAAATAGAAAGGCCATAAAAAAAGAGAAGGCCCAAAAAAAGAAGAGAGAAAGGCCATAAAAAAAGAGAAGGCCCCCAAAAATGAAAAAAAATGAAAAAGAGAGAAGGGACAATGCTACTATCCTTTGCCACACTTGTGCTTCAAAGTAGCACCATGATCTTCATGAAAGAGAGTCTCTTGTTTTGTTACTTTCATATACTAGTGGAAAATTTTCATTATAGGACTTGGCTTGTATATTCCAACAATGGGCCTCCTCAAGTGCCCTAGGTCTTCATGAGCAAGCAAGTTGGATGCACACCCACTTAGTTTCTTTTGTTGGTCTTTCATACATTTATAGCTCTAGTGCATCCGTTGCATGGCAATCCCTACTCCTTGCATTAACATCAATCGATGGGCATCGCCATAGCCCATCGATTAGCCTCGTTGATGTAAGACTTTCTCCTTTTTGTCTTCTCCACATAACACCCTCATTATATTCTATTCCACCCATAGTGCTATATCCATGGCTCGCGCTCATGTATTGCGTGAAAGTTTATAGGTTTGAGATTACTAAAGTATGAAACAATTGCTTGGTTTGTCATCGGGGTTGTGAATGATGAGAGCATTCTTGTGTGATGAAAATGGAGCATGACTAAACTATATGATTTTGTAGGGATGAACTTTCTTTGGCCATGTTATTTTTAGAAGACATGATTGCTTAGTTAGTATGCTTGAAGTATTATTATTTTTATGTCAATATGAACTTTTATCTTGAATCTTTCGGATCTGAATATTCATACCACAATTAAGAAGAATTACATTGAAATTATGCCAAGTAGCACTCCACATCAAAAATTCCGTTTTTATCATTTACCTACTCGAGGACGAGCAGGAATTAAGCTTGGGGATGCTGATACGTATCTATAATTTTTGATTGCTCTATACTATATTATCTACTGTTTTGAATGTTTATGGGCTTTATTATACACTTTTATATCATTTTTTGGGACTAACATATTAACCCAGAGCCCAGTGCCAGTTTCTGTTTTTACCTTGTTTTAGAATATCGCAGAAAAGGAAAACCAAACGGAGTCCAATTGACCTGAAACTTCACGGAACTTATTTTTGGATCAGAAGAAGCCTGGGAGACTTGGAGTCTACGTCAAGGAAGCTTCGAGGAGGCCACGAGGTAGGGGGCGCGCCCACCCCCTCTGGGCGCGCCCTCCACCCTCGTGGGCCCCTTGTGGCCCCCTGACGTACTTCTTCCGCCTATATATCTCCATATACCCTAAAAACATCTGAGAGCACAATAGATCGGGAGTTCCGCCGCCAGAAGCCTCCGTAGCCACCAAAAGCCAATCTAGACCTGTTCCGGCACCCTGCCGGAGGGGGAATCCCTCTCCGGTGTCCATCTTCATCATCCCGGTGCTCTCCATGACGAGGAGGGAGTAGTTCTCCCTCGGGCTGAGGGTATGTACCAGTAGCTATGTGTTTGATATCTCTCTCGTATTCTTGAGGTGTTACGATCTTGATGTATCACGAGCTTTGCTATTATAGTTGGATCTTATGTTTCTTCTCCCCCTCTACTCTCTTGTAATGGATTGACTTTCCCCTTCGAAGTTATCTTATCGGATTGAGTCTTTAAAGATTTGAGAACACTTGATGTATGTCTTGCCGTGCGTATCTGTGGTGATAATGGGATATCACGTGATTCACTTGATGTATGTTTTGGTGACCAACTTGCGGGTTCCTCCCATGAACCTATGCATAGGGGTTGGCACACATTTTCGTCGTGATTGTCCGGTAGAAACTTTGGGGCACTCTTTGAGGTTCTATGTGTTGGTTGAATAGATGAATCTGAGATTGCGTGACGCATATCGTATAATCATACCCACGGATACTTGAGGTGACATTGGAGTATCTAGGTGACATTAGGGTTTTGGTTGATTTGGGTCTTAAGGTGTTATTCTAGTATGAACTCTAGGGCTGTTTGTGACACTTATAGGAATAGCCCAACAGATTGATTGGAAAGAATAACTTTGAGGTGGTTTCGTACCCTACCATAATCTCTTTGTTCGTTCTCCACTATTAGTGACTTTGGAGTGACTCTTTGTTGCATGTTGAGTGATAGTTATGTGATCCAATTATGTTAGTATTGTTGAGGGAACTTGCACTAACGAAAGTATGAACCCTAGGCCTTGTTTCAACGCATTGCAATACCGTTTACGCTCACTTTTATCATTAGTTACCTTGCTGTTTTTATAATTTCAGATTACAGATACCTTTATCTACTATCCATATACCACTTGTATCACCATCTCTTCGCCGAACTAGTGCACCTATACAATTTACCATTGTATTGGGTGTGTTGGGGACACAAGAGACTCTTTGTTATTTGGTTGTAGGGTTGCTTGAGAGAGACCGTCTTCATCCTACGCCTCCTACGGATTGATAAACCTTAGGTCATCCACTTGAGGGAAATTTGCTACTGTCCTACAAGCCTCTGCACTTGGAGGCCCAACACGTCTACAAGAAGAAGGTTGTGTAGTAGACATCAGACCTCCTCTTCCTCTGCAGGCGTCCCCCTCATCGACGCAAGGGCGGCCCCGCGCGCCTCGACCTACTGCTCAAGGGACGTGCTCCAGGCCTGGAGCTCCCACGCGCGCTCCTCCGTAGCCTCGTGGCGGCGATCGGCCTCGTGAGCTTCTTCCAAAGCTCGCGAGTGGGCCTCATTGGCAATCTTGAGGGACGCCTCAGCCTTGGCGTTCTCGAGGTCGCAATGATAACGACCAAGGTTGATGGCCACTCGCAGCTTGCGCCACTCCTCCACCAACCGAAGACCTTCAGCCTCAAGACGTGAGTCGACACCAGCAAGCTCTTCACCAAGGTGGTTCATCGCGCCCATAGCCTCCTGGAAGAGCTCGTGGCGGACCACGCTGTGCTCGCGCTCGAGCTCGAATGCTCGGCCCACCTCATCCTCCACCTCGGGGGCTGCAGGTGGACCATCAAGTGGCGCACCACCTCCCGGTTGGGGGCTAGGGACTGACACGGCCCCAGGCGCCAGTTGACCCTCACGAAGGGCCCGAACCGAACAAGGCCCGCTGCTTGAAGAAGACTCCAGGATCGAGGCTAGCTAGCTACCAACTGTGACCAAGGGATGAGCCATTGGCATGCCTACTGCGCTCCGAGCAAGGCCGCGAAGAAAGGATGGCGAAGGCGCAAGCTCGGGGCGCCTTGATGACGGACCAACTCCCCTGGCTGACCCCACGCCGTGGGCGGCATCCGAGCCTGTAGCGCTGGAGCTTGGCGGGTGCGATGGGACGAGAGGGAGCTGCTTCTCTGGAGATTTCGCGGCCTTAGCAGAAGGGGACCTGGGGGGACAATCGTCAGGAAAGGAAGGCGACACACAGAAGATCACCAAGATAAGTTACTTACTCGTCGATAGCGATGTACTTCCGTCGCTTCAACGGCCCGAAGATGTTGTTGCCGCTAGGGGATCCCTTCCTCTTGCGGAGCTCCTGGAAGTCCACATAAAGGCGACCGAAGCGCTGGACGTGACGGCCGGCGCGTGGCGGAGCCAAAGAAGAACCAAGAGGGATAGCCTCAGGGGAGCCCGGCTGTGGCGAACATCCCGGCTTTTCTCGCTGCGACCTCCCGAGGCTCCTGGAGCCTTGGCCTCGGGAGCCGCATGCCGCATCTCATCAGCGACCGACGCCTCAGGAGGGGCATCCCAAGCTCTCGAGGACGACGCCCCCGGATCACCGCTCGGCATGTGCTCCTCAACATCTGAGCAGCCGGCCACCATCGCCGCTCGCTCCCCCGCACCGTCACCTGGGGCGAGCTCGGCACCGGCGGCAAAAAATGGGACCATGATGACGGGATTCTCGAGGGGCCCCACCAAGCCAATTGGGCGCAGCACCCACTCATCAAAGGAAGGCATGTTCACGGCAAAGGTGACCTTGTTCTCGCAGCGGTACAACATGCAACTTTTCCTGGGCATCTCATCCGGCAGAGGGACACCAGATAGGACCGTGAGCACTGTTTGCCGTGCAGCGAGAGGAAGCCCCTCCCGTTGAACCCTCATGTTGTCCTGTCTGCTGAGCAAGTCCCACATCGGGCGAGAATGGCGCTGAAACGGAGCAACTCGACGCCTGACGAACTCCCTCACCACCATGGGCGTGATACGTCTCCAATGTATCTATAATTTCTGATTGCTACATGCTATATTATCTACTATTTTGGACATTATTGGGCTTTATTATCCACTTTTATATTATTTTTGGGACTAACCTATTAACCGGAGGCCCAGCCGAGAGTTGCTGTTTTTTTGCCTATTTCAGGGTTTCGAAGAAAAGGAATATCAAACAGAGTCCAAACGGAATGAAACCTTCGGGAACGTGATTTTCTCACCGAACGTGATCCAAGGGACTTGTTCCCAACGTCAAGAAACAAAAGAGGAGGCCACGAGGTAGGGGGCGCGCCTACCCCCCAGGTGCGCCCTCCACCCTCGTGGCCCCCCTGTTGCTCCACCGACGTACTCCTTCCTCCTATATATACCTACGTACCCCCAAACGATCAGATACAGAGCCAAAACCCTAATTCCACCGCCACAGCTTTCTGTATCCACGAGATCCCATCTTGGGGCCTGTTCCGGAGCTCTGCTGGAGGGGGCATCAATCACGGAGGGCTTCTAGATCAACACCATAGCCCCTCCGATGAAGTGTGAGTAGTTCACCTCAGACCTACGGGTCCATAGTTAGTAGCTAGATGGTTTCTTCTCTCTTTTTGGATCTCAATACAATGTTCTCCCCCTCTCTTGTGGAGAACTATTCGATGTAATCCTCTTTTTGCGGTGTGTTTGTTGAGACCGATGAATTGTGGGTTTATGATCAAGTCTATCTATGAACAATATTTGAATCTTCTCTGAATTCTTTTATGTATGATTGGTTTTCTTTGCAAGTCTCTTCGAATTATTAGTTTGGTTTGGCCTACTAGATTGATCTTTCTTGCAATGGGAGAAGTGCTTAGCTTTGGGTTCAATCTTGCGGTGTCCTTTCCCAGTGACAGTAGGGGCAGCAAGGCACGTACTGATTGTTGCCATCGAGGATAACAAGATGGGGTTTTCATCATATTGCATGAGTTTATCCCTCTACATCATTTCATCTTGCTTAAGGCGTTACTCTGTTTTCATTAACTTAATACTCTAGATGCATGCTGGATAGCGGTCGATGAGTGGAGTAATAGTAGTAGATGCAGGCAGGAGTCGGTCTACTTGTCTCGGACGTGATGCCTATATACATGATCATACCTAGATATTCTCATAACTATGCTCACTTCTGTCAATTTCTCAACAGTAATTTGTTCACCCACCGTAGAATACTTATGCTCTCGAGAGAAGCCACTAGTGAAACCTATGGCCCCCGGGTCTATCTTCATCAGATTAATCTCCCAATACTTAGTTATTTCCTTTGCTTTTTTACTTTGCTTTTATTTTACTTTGCATCTTTATCACAAAAATACCAAAAATATTATCTTATCATATCTATGAGATCTCACTCTCGTAAGTGGCCGAGTAGGGATTGACAACCCCTTATCGCGTTGGTTGCGAGGATTTATTTGTTTTGTGCAGGTACGAGGGACTGGCACATAGCCTCCTATTGGATTGATACCTTGGTTCTCAAAAACTATTGAAAATACTTACGCTACTTTGCTGCATCGTCCCTTCCTCTTCGGGAAAAACCAACGCAGTGCTCAAGAGGTAGCAAGAAGGATTTCTGGCGCCGTTGCCGGGGAGGTCTATGCAAAAGTCAATATACCAAGTACCCATCACGTACCCTTATCTCCCACATTATATTATTTGCCATTTGCCTCTCGTTTTCCTCTCCCCCACTTCACCCTTGCCGTTTTATTCGCCCTCTCTCTCTATCCTCCTTCTCTTTCCTGTTTGCCTCTTTTTGCCCACTTTTTGTTTGCTTGTGCGTTAGTTCGTTTGCTTGTCATTATGGCTAGTCCCTTACCTTCTACCTCTATGTCTGAAATTGGGGAAATTATTGTTGATATGGACAATAATAATATCATGAAAAATTCTGATGCTCCTTCTAAAGAACCACCCATCTTACATACAAAAAAATTCCGTGTTGGTAGTGGTAATATTATTGGAAAAGGAGTTATTCAAGATTTCTTTACTTGTGTCGGTGCTTTACCTTCTATGGGTAGTTCCATCCTTCATAGAACTAGTAGTCTTGCCGACGCTATTGCCATGCTTGTAGTTGAACTTGAAAGACAATTCATGCACATGTACCCTTGCTTACAAAGGATTTTCCTAGAATTTTCTAATATTGAGCATTCTTCTGTTAAGCATGCCGCTACTATCTTTTTGGCTCATGAGTTTAGATTCATAATAAAAGAGGCCAAAGGAATATTTGCGCATTGTAGGGTGGACTCTTGTTGTCCTCCCATAGAGGCCATCCTCTTTGATCAAGAAGAAATAATGCGTTTTCAATCTCTAGACTATGTTGCTTCCAATGAAAATCTTAGAAAAAGGGTTCCTAACAATGTTTTAGTTGATAGAATTTCTGAACTTAATGATGATTTGGCTATTCGAAATAATGAACTAGGATATTCTCTTGAATTTAGGCTCACAAAGTTTTGTCAAAAGAATGCTTTCAATGATGAATTGGTTGTGCAATGCGAAGGACCAAAGGAGGAACCTATACCTCCTAAGGTTGATCTTGGGGACTTTTGCCCCATTAAATTTAGCCCTTTTGATTACTTTTGCTTGCCTCAAAGAAAACTTTCTGCCGAACGTAGAGAATATGAAATGAGTTTTAATGATCTATCTTATTATTATGGCAATACCTAGATCTATCCTTGCTTGTTATGCCTAGCTAGGGGCGTTAAACGATAGCGCTTGTTGGGAGGCAACCCAATTTTGTTTTTATTCCTTGCTTTTTTTCTCCTGTTTAGTAATAAAGAATTTATCTAGACTCTGTTTTGGTTGTGTTTTTTGTGTTTAATTAGTGTTTGTGCCAAGTAGAACCGTTGGGAAGACTTGGGGAAAGTCTTGTTACACTTGCTGTAAAAAACAGAAACTTTAGCGCTCACGAGAACTGCTACCATTTTTATTTGGAAATTGATATTTAGTTAATTCTTTTTGAATATGATTAATAGATAAATTACTCACGTTCAGAAATTTATCTTACAATTTTGGGGGTTCCAGATCTTGCTCTAGCTACAGATTACTACAGACTGTTCTGTTTTTGACAGATTCTGTTTTTCGTGTGTTGTTTGCTTATTTTGATGAATCTATCGCTAGTAAAATAGTTTATAAACCATAGAGAAGTTGGAATACAGTAGGTTTAACACCAATATAAATAAATAATTAGTTCATTACAGTACTTTGAAGTGGTCTTTTGTTTTCTTTCACTAACGGAGCTCACGAGATTTTCTACTTTGAGTTTTGTCTTGTGAAGTTTTCATGTTTTGGGTAAAGATTTGATGGATTATGGAACAAGGAGTGGCAAGAGCCTAAGCTTGGGAATGCCAATGGCAAACCCAAGATAATCTAAGGACACCTAAAAGCCAAAGCTTGGGATAGCCTGGAAGGCATCCCCTCTTTCGTCTACTTCTATCGGTAACTTTACTTGGAGCTATATTTTTATTCACCACATGATATGTGTTTTGCTTGGAGCGTCTTGTATGATTTGAGTTGTTACTTTTTAGTTTACCACAATCATCCTTGCTGTACACACCTTTTGAGAGAGCCATACATTATTTGGAATTTGTTAGAATACTCTGTGTGCTTCGCTTATATCTTTTGAGTTATACAGTTTTGCTCTAGTACTTCACTTATATCTTTTAGAGCACAGTGGTGGATTTGTTTTATAGAAACTATTGATCTCTCATGCTTCACTTAGATTATTTTGAGAGTCTTAAATAGCATGGTAATTTGCTTAAAATCCTAATATGCTAGGTATTCAAGATTAGTAAAATTTTCTTATGAGTGTTTTGCATACTAAGAGAAGTTTGATGCTTGATGATTGTTTTGAGATATGGAGGTAATAATATCAAAGTCGTGCTAGTTGAGTAGTTGTGAAATTGAGAAATGCTTGTGTTGAAGTTTGAAAGTCCCGTAGCATGCACGTATGGTAAACGTTATGTAACATATTTGAAACATGAGGTGTTATTTGATTGTCCTCCTTATGAGTGGCGGCCGGGGACGAGCGATGGTCTTTTCCTACCAATCTATCCCCCTAGGAGCATGCACGTAATGCCGAGGTTTTTGATGACCTGTAGATTTTTGCAATAAGTATGTGAGTTCTTTATGACTAATGTTGAGTCCATGGATTATACGCACTCTCACCCTTCCATCCTTGCTAGCCTCTTCGGTACCGTTTATTGCCCTTCCTCACATTGAGAGTTGGCGCAAACTTCGCCGGTGCATCCAAACCCCGTGATATGATACACACTTTCACACATAAACCTCCTTATATCTTCCTCAAAACAGGCACCATACCTACCTATTATGGCGTTTCCATAGCCATTCCGAGATATATTGCCATGCAACTTTCCACCATTCCGTTTATCATGACACATTCATCATTGTCATATTGCTTAGCATGATCATGTAGTTGTCATAGTATTTGTGGCAAAGCCACCGTTCATAATTCTTTCATACATGTCACTCTTGGTCCATTGCATATCCTGGTACACCGCCGGAGGCATTCATATAGAGCCATTTTTTGTTCTAGTATCGAGTTGTAAAATAAATAGAAGTGTAATAATCATCATTTTCTAGAGCATTGTCCCAAGTGAGGAATTATAAAAGAAGAGAGAAAGGCCATATAAAAAATGAGAAAAGGCCAAATAAAAAAAAGAGAGAAAAACAGAGAAGGGACAATGTTACTATCCTTTGCTACACTTGTGCTTCAAAGTAGCACCGTAATCTTCATGATAGAGAGTCTCTTGTTTTGTCACATTAATATACTAGTGGGAATTTTCATTATAGAACTTGACTTGTATATTCCAACAATGGGCCTCCTCAAGTGCCCTAGGTCTTCGTGAGCAAGCAAGTTGGATGCACACCCACTTAGTTTCTTTTGTTGAGCTTTCATACATTTATAGCTCTAGTGCATCCATTGCATGACAATCCCTACTCCTTGCATTAACATCAATCGGTGGGCATCTCCATAGCCCATTGATTAGCCTCATTGATGTGAGACTTTCTCCTTTTTTGTCTTATCCACATAACCCCCTCATTATATTCTATTCCACCCATAGTGCTATGTCCATGGCTCGCGCTCATATATTGCGTGAAAGTTTATAGGTTTGTGATTACTAAAGTATGAAACAATTGCTTGGCTTGTCATCGGGGTTGTGCATGATGAGAGCATTCTTGTGTGATGAAAATGGAGCATGACTAAACTATATGATTTTGTAGGGATAAACTTTCTTTGGCCATGTTATCTTGAGAAGACATAATTTCTTTGTTAGTATGCTTGAAGTATTATTATTTTTATGTCAATACGAACTTTTCTCTTGAATCTTTCGGATCTGAATATTCATACCACAATTAAGAAGAATTACATTAAAATTATGCCAAGTAGCACTCCGCATCAAAAATTCTGTTTTTATTATTTACCTACTCGAGGACGAGCAGGAATTAAGCTTGGGGATGCTTGATACGTCTCCAACGTATCTATAATTTTTGATTGCTCCATGCTATATTATCTACTGTTTTGGACATTATTGGGCTTTACTATCCACTTTTATATTATTTTTGGGACTAACCTATTAACCGAAGGCCCAGCGCAGAATTGCTATTTTTTAGCCTATTTCAGGGTTTCGAAGAAAAGGAATATCAAACGGAGTCCAAACGAAATGAAACCTTCGAGAACGTGATTTTCTCACCGAACATGATCCAGTGGACTTGGACCCTACGTCAAGAAACAAAAGAGGAGGCAACGAGGTAGGGGGCGCGCCTACCCCCCAGGTGCGCCCTCCACCCTCGTGCCCCCCCTGTTGCTCCACCGACGTAGTCCTTCCTCCTATATATACCTACTTACCCCCAATCGATCAAATACCGAGCCAAAACCCTAATTCCACTGCCGCAACTTTCTGTATCCACGAGATCCCATCTTGGGGCCTGTTCCGGAGCTCCACCGGAGGGGGCATCGATCATGGAGGGCTTCTAGATCAACATAATAGCCCCTCCAATGAAGTGTGAGTAGTTCACCTCAGACCTACAGGTCCATAGTTAGTAGCTAGATGGCTTCTTCTCTCTTTTTGGATCTCAATACAATGTTCTCCCCCTCTCTTGTGGAGAACTATTCGATGTAATCTTCTTTTTGCGGTGTGTTTGTTGAGACCGATGAATTGTGGGTTTATTATCAAGTCTATCTATGAACAATATTTGAATCTTCTCTGAATTATTTTATGTATGATTGGTTATCTTTGCAAGTCTCTTCGAATTATCAGTTTGGTTTGGCCTACTAGATCGATCTTTCTTGCAATGGGAGAAGTGCTTAGCTTTGGGTTCAATCTTGTGGTGTCCTTTCCCAGTGACAGTAGGGGCAGCAAGGCACGTATTGTATTGTTGCCATCAAGGATAACAAGATGGGGTTTTCATCATATTGCATGAGTTTATGCCTCTACATCATGGCATCTTGCTTAAGGCGTTACTCTGTTTTCATTAACTTAATACTTTAGATGCATGCTGGATAGCGTTCGATGAGTGGAGTAATTGTAGTAGATGCAGGCAGGAGTCAGTCTACTTGTCTCGGACGTGATGCCTATATACATGACCGTACCTAGATATTCTAATAACTATGCTCAATTCTGTTAATTGCTCAACAGTAATTTGTTCACCCACCGTAGAATACTTATGCTCTCGAGAGAAGCCACTAGTGAAACCTATGGCCCCCGGGTCTATCTTCATCATATTAATCTCCCAATACTTAGTTATTTCCTTTGCTTTTTATTTTACTTTGCATCTTTATCACAAAAATACCAAAAATATTATCTTATCATATCTATGAGATCTCACTCTCGTAAGTGGCCGAGTAGGGATTGACAACCCCTTATCGTGTTGGTTGCGAGGATTTATTTGTTTTGTGCAGGTACGAGAGACTGGCGCGTAGCCTCCTACTGGATTGATACCTTGGTTCTCAAAAACTGAGGGAAATACTTACGCTACTTTGCTACATCATCCCTTCCTCTTCGGGGAAAACCAACGCAGTGCTCAAGAGGTAGCAGGGCGCAGTCACGCCAAGGTCCTTCAACCACCTCAGCCTAGCCCAGACGAGGGCAAGGCAGGGGCTCGTGAGCTTCTGATGGCCCCAGCCGGAGTTTGGAATGGCAGGCCCCACCGGAGCTTGGAGAAGAGGGTTGAGCACGCCAGCATCAACAAACACCCATCGCATGCAGAACTCGCTCGCGGATGAAGGGAGCTAGAAGTCGATCCCCATGCCTGCTATCACATCCACGGCCTGGAAGCCCACACACCCTAAGCTCTGCCGGGCACCGGTGAGATGCAGCGAGAAGAAGTGGCGGAGGAGTGCAACGGAGGGTGTGATGCCCACCATGGCCTCACACACGAAAGCAAAGACGGCAAGAAGGGTCACAGATTGAGGGTCAAGATGGAGCATGTGGATCTGATAGTGCTCGAGCACCGCATTGAAGAAGGCGGAGAAGGGAGGAAGCAGGCCAGCCCAGAGGGCGTCAATGAAGATCAGAACCTCGGTGACTGCCCGAGCCATGCTGGAGCGAGACGCAGGACAGGCCGGTGTCTCTCCCCACTCGTTGAAGCTGGAGGCGAGCATGGGCCGCACCTTGCCCATGGCCTCGTCGTTGAGCACCCGAGGCCGGCCGAGCTCCGGCTCGAAGGATGGAGGCGCAGTTGGCGAGGACAGAGGTTTCTTCCCCTTTTGGGCTTGCTTCGGCGCCATGGCGGTGAAGCGGGCGGAGCGCTGGTCAGATTGGGAAGGCGGAGCAGGGCGTCGAGGAAGCAGGGAGATTGGAAGAACCAGGCATGGCGAAGGAAAAATAACCGTGTAGGCCGTAGGGGCCGCATAGCCAGGCGGATTCAAGGGCAGCGTGGGGAAGTGGAGACGCCCACGTCCAATCAACCGCCACGCGTCGACCGAGGCCGCAGGCTTTTGGGGGCCCGCGGTGCTCCGAACTTGACCCTTGGCTTCGTTGCGAAGCCAAGCCCGAGTGCACCTTGGGCCCGGGGGCTACTGTCGGCGTTCTGGGAACGGGGGTCCCCAGACCTGCCTGCCTGCGGCCCATGGCGTGGCTGAGACAGCAGGCCGTATGGCCCGTCTTCATCAACAAGGCATCCAAGACCCTCGCGAGGGTCCAAGCCTCGCGAGGCGGACGACGCAAGACCTCCTCCCGAGCGGCCTAGTCAGGCAGGCTCGTGAGGGGCAGAGATATCAAGGCGAGGCGAACCTCACGAGGCTCTCGTGACATGAGCCATGACGATCGACACCAGGCGGGCGCTAGCACACGCAGCATCCTTGTTTCCTCTTTGGCACAAAGGGGGCAAGCGCAGATGCGGAGTATCGAGGCATCAGGCAAAGGTTGCCATTTTGGTGCAACAAGACCAAGACCATGGACTGCAAGACGGAGGTCACCGTGGAGCCCAAGACGGCGTCACCTCAGAGCTTTTCGTAGGCGAAGACCACTTTTGTCAAGATAGCTTGTACTAGCTGTCCCCCTTCAAATTTGCCCGCCATTTTTGGCTCCCTTCCAGCTCGATATTTGGGAAGAGGACCATGGCCTCTATAAATAGGACTAGCCACCACCATAGTAGGGGATCGGATCTCATCTCATCTTAGCTTGATCCGACCTGATCGAGAGATCTCATCGGACCCAGAGATACACACAAGTCCGAAAGCACAAGAACACCTCAACCTCAGGAGGCTGTTCTTCCCTTGTATTGTTCATCATCAGCCTAAGAGGCAATCCACCACCACCACACTGGAGTAGGGTATTACACCACAACGGTGGCCCGAACCAGTATAAACCCCATGTCTTTCTGTGTTGCGAGTTCATCGAGTTCGTCCGCAAGATCTTAGCGAGCTAAAGCGTAGATCGGTAGGAGGGAAAGACTTCGCACGCACCCCAGTGTTCGAACCTTAAGGGTTAGCCAGAACCCCACATCCGACACTATATTTCTTTTGTAGTATGATTCTTCAGTGCTGTCCCTGATTGTGATTTTTTTGTAATTCCCAATGTTGTAGCCCTGCAATTGCCCTATGTTATCAGTCTTAGATCCCTCCAGTGATTTTTCCAGTTCCCTTTGTATTAGAGTGTAAGCTCATGTATTAATGTGTACTTTTAGTAGGTTTTTCGTTGGTAAATCATGTGTGATTAATCATGTATTTGGCAGTATTTTTCATGTGCTCACACCATAATTCATGTGTTTGCTCTGTTTTCATTACACTGTGATATTCATGTGATTTCTAGTGTAATTCCAATTCTTAGTCACTTTATTTTTAGATATGTTACAATGTAATCTACCCCCAGAGTTGTACTATAATTCCCATGAATTTCCTTTTTTTTCATTTTTCATTTGCTCTTCTTCTTGTTATTCATATGTAAGCAGTATGGTATTTAGAGGGTTCAGCCGTATTTGTGTAGTTTATGCGTAAGTTTTGTATTTTACTAAGGAATTTGTAGTAATCTGAATAAATATTTTGAGTGGTTGAAATGTTATTTTTAGTTTTGTTGCTTGTGTATTTCAAAGTTTGATTTGCTTATTGGTTCTACTGTATGTGTTTTGATATGTGTTTCACTTTTGCTATTGTTTTTTAGAGGCAGAAACGATCTAGTGATTTCCCTTGTGCCACTTTCACTAGATATTCTGGGAAGTTCTTCTCTAGTGTTGTCGATGAAATGTGTCCTAGGTATCAGGGTGTTATCCAGACATATGGCATGGGTTGTCTCTTAAATTTCCCATAATTACAATTGATGTTGATCTATCTCTTTGTAGATGAGATAAATTCCTCCTGATTTGTTCATGTGAGAGGTGAAGAGAGAAGATGGTGAGCAGTTGGGACAGTTGCTGACCTATGGATGTTGCTGAATCCCCTTTGAAGTTTTTCCTTCTTACTCCATGTCAGGTACATCCTCCTCTCCGAATCCCTTTTGATTTATGTTTTCTCTCCCTTCTTCTCATCCCCCTCTCCCATGGCCGCCTCCATCTTACCCCTTCTTCTTCTTCTTCCCTTTTGATTTGCTCTTTTGTGCTGTTAGGTGTGATCTGTCGAGTGGTTTGTGGGAAGGTTTTGGCCCTTTTCATGCGTTGCAAGCTGCACACGTGTTGTGTGGTCGTGGAGATCAAGAGGGGTTGGCCCCTGATTTTTCTGGAGTGGTTAGTTGTCTAGCGAACCGGGTCAGATGTTTTCCCTGACCCGTTTTGATGTCTCTTTTGTGTTGTTGGCTGATTTTGTGGTCATACAGGTGTCATCTGTTCATTTGTCAGGAAATTTGAATGTTGTCAAATTGAAACCAGTCAAATGTCAAATAGACAGTCCCAAATTAAATCCAACATCAGGCCTAAAACTGCATGGAGCTATAAAAAATGGTACACCTAAATTTTGATACCCAGGACCAAACTATAGGTCCACTCTACCACTCTACCAGAAAACACAAAAGCGGTTCCCGGAAAGTCAACCATGCGAACTGAAATTTCCCCATCATCACCATGCCCTGCACTAGTTGGCCAGTTCTTGCCACCGCCACCCCGCGAACGCCACCGAAGCTCAAGAGGCTGCCACCCAGAACCGCTGACCCCCACCCCCCCCCCCACCACCCCACCGCTGCCCACTAAGGTCAGTTAGCATTCGAGCGACACACACGTGATCCTCGCGATCACGACGCATCTGCAGCTCCGTGCCGAATTCTTGATGCTCGGGACCGGGGGGGGGGCATCGGTTGGCTGCACCCCTGGCTCCCCCAGGCTCATCTAGACATCCTTGGTAGGCATCAAGCGACCATCTTGGCCGAAGGAATTCCCCTAAGGTATTTTTTGCTTTTTATTTCTTGCGAGCTAGGGATTGTTCATGATGGAATATGTTCTATTATGTATATGAGTTGGCGTGATTCTAGCTCAGATGACGATTCCTCCTCCGAGGACGAATATGAGTGGGATGGAGATGAGGGCATTTTCAAGTTCATGTTGATCGGCATGGAGAAGAACAAGCGGCCGAAACATGGCAATTTTGTTGTCGGACGTGAGGTATTTCGTAGGAGGAGGCTAGAGCGCCTAATAGGCTCATGTTTCATTGCATCTATGCAAACCCGATGTATCCAGACCGATGCTTTCGAAGCTGGTTCATATGTCTCCGGATTAGTTCTTCCACATTGCCAACTTCGTCAAAGAGCATGATCAATTCTTCGTGCAGAGAAGGAATTATACTGAAGACCTTGGACACAACAATATCTAGAAGGTGATTGCATCACTGCACATGATGACCTCTCAATTCTTGTAGATTTGGTTGATGATCACCTGGCAATGGGAGAGAGAACTTTCATCAAGTGTGTGAAGCCATTTGCGAAGGCGGTGGTTGAAGTCTTTGGGCCACAGTATTTGAGAGTACACAATGCTTAGGATACTCGAAGGATATTTTAGATGAACAAAGCAAGGGGATTTCCAAGGATTCTCGTCTTAGTTGATTGCATGCATTGGATGTGGAAGAACTGCCTTGCAACATGGTATGGTCAGTTCACCGGCCATGTGGGCTACGCATCGTGCAACTATTGTATAACAAAAAAAACTACTGCACAGATCACCCAGGAGCATGCTTAGGAGATAGATCACGAGGTTACCACTAGACGCACAATCCTCAAAGTGGAAGAGGAGTCAGAGCAATGCATCGTCGGAGCTGTCTCCTCATTGTGATCTCCATCGAACAGTCGATCGACGGTTCCCTCGAACAGGTTCATTGTGCAATGCAAGTGTTTTGCCTCTAATTGTATCCGCGCATTGATACGTCTCCAACTTATCTATAATTTTTGATTGCTCCATGCTACATTATCTACTGTTTTGGACATTATTGGGCTTTATTATCCACTTTTATATTATTTTTGGGATTAACCTATTAACCGGAGGCCCAACCTAGAATTGCTGTTTTTTGCCTGTTTTAGGGTTTCGAAGAAAAGGAATATCAAACGGAGTCCAAACGGAATGAAACCTTCGGGAACATGATTTTCTGAACGAACAAGACCCGGGAGACTTGGACCCTACGTCGATACACAAAAGAGGAGGCCACGTGGTAGGGGGCGCGCCTACCCCCCAGGCGCGCCCTCCAACCTCGTGGGCCCCCTGTTGCTCCACCGACGTACTCGTTCCTCCTATATATACCTACGTACCCCCAGACGATCAGATACGGAGCCAAAAACCTAATTCCACCGCCGCAACTTTCTGTATCCACGAGATCCCATCTTGGGGCCTGTTCCGGAGCTCCGCCAGAGGGGGCATCGATCACGGAGGGCTTCTACATCAGCACCATAGCCCCTCCGATGAAGTGTGAGTAGTTTACCTCAGACCTACGGGTCCATAGTTAGTAGCTAGATGGCTTCTTCTCTCTATTTGGATCTCAATACAATGTACTCCCCCTCTCTTGTGGAGAACTATTCGACGTAATCTTCTTTTTGCGGTGTGTTTGTTGAGACCGATGAATTGTGGGTTTATGATCAAGTTTATCTATGAACAATATTTGAATCTTCTCTGAATTCTTTTATGTATGATTGGTTATCTTTGCAAGTCTCTTTGAACTATCAGTTTGGTTTGGCCTACTAGATTGATCTTTCTTGCAATGGGAGAAGTGCTTAGCTTTGGGTTCAATCTTGCGGTGTCCTTTCTCAGTGACAGTAGGGGCAGCAAGGCACGTATTGTATTGTTGCCATCAAGGATAACAAGATGGGGTTTTCATCATATTGCATGAGTCTATCCCTCTACATCATGTCATCTTGCTTAAGGCGTTACTCTGTTTTTACTTAATACTTTAGATGCATGCTGGATAGCGGTCGATGAGTGGAGTAATAGTAGTAGATGCAGGCAGGAGTTGGTCTACTTGTCTCGGACATGATGCCTATATACATGATCATACCTAGATATTCTCATAACTATGCTCCATTCTGTCAATTGCTCAACAGTAATTTGTTCACCCACCGTAGAATACTTATGCTCTCGAGAGAAGCCACTAGTGAAACATATGGCCCCCAGGTCTATCTTCATCATATTAATCTCCTACTACTTAGTTATTTCCTTTGCTTTTTTACTTTGCCTTTATTTTACTTTGCATCTTTATCACAAAAATACCAAAAATATTATCTTATCATATCTATCAGATCTCACTCTCGTAAGTGGCCATGTAGAGATTGACAACCCCTATTTGTGTTGGTTGCGAGGATTTATTTGTTTTGTGCAGGTATGAGGGACTTGCGCGTAGCCTCCTACTGGATTGATACCTTGGTTCTTAAAAACTGAGGGAAATACTTACGCTACTTTGCTGCATCATCCCTTCCTCTTCGGGGAAAACCAACGCAGTGCTCAAGAGGTAGCAAGAAGGATTTCTGGCGCCATTGCCAGGGAAGTCTACGCAAAAGTCAATATACCAAGTACCCATCACATACCCTTATCTCCCGCATTACATTATTTGCCACTTGCCTCTCGTTTTCCTCTCCCCCACTTCACCCTTGCCGTTTTATTCGCCCCCTCTTTCCTATTTGCTTTGATGTCTTATTTGGCTCTTTTGCTCGTGTGGTTGGAATAGTTCTTTATTTATTACTAAATAGAGAACCTAAGATCTATGGATCCTCATCCGCTTGCTAATCTTTTTAAGAGATCCAATTATGATGAACCAATTGCTAGTGAGTTTTGTGCACTAGATTATCTTTATGAAGTTTTGCTTGAAATTCGTGAATCTGAAAATTGTGATGAAGTACTTTATGGAGTGATTCATGATAGATCTTTGAATAAAAAGCATGATTGCAATGATTTTACTATGAATTCTCTTGATGTCAATTGTGCAAATAATATGCAAAACCCTAAGCTTGGGGATGCTAGTTTTGCTATGTCTACTAGTTGTAATGATCATGATTGGGGTGATTCTTCTTTTGATCTTGAAAATTTATTTAAGCCCCATGATGAAAATGAGATTGATAATAGTGTTTGCAATATTATTGAAAGTGGGTTTGGAAGAGTGTTAACTTTAGATCCCACATATTTGGAGAATGTTCAATCTTGTGAATTTTTTGATAAAAGTGGGTCTGGAGAGATCATGACTTTAGTTAATGTTAATCCCACTATTTTGGAAGAGTGTCAACTTTGCATGCATGTGGATCATGTTGAAAATAATTTTTGTGATAGCTATTTTGTTGAATTTGCTTATGATCCTACATGTAATTATTATGAGAGAGGAAAATATGCTGGTAGAAATTTTCATGTTACTAAATTACCTCTCGTTATGTTGAGATTGCTATTGTTTCTTTCCGCTTCCTTGCATATGCTAGTTTTTGCTTGCCTTGATAATTTGTTTGCCTATAAGATGCCTATGCATAGGAAGTATGTTAGACTTATATGTGTTTGTCACATGTTTTATGATGCTCTCTTTGTGCTTCAATTCTTGTCTTTCATGTGAGCATCATTGAAATATTATGCCTAGCTATAAGGCTTTAAAGAAAAGCGCTTGTTGGGAGACAACCCAATATTTATCCTTGCTGTAATTCAATAGATAATTTATCTAGCCTATGTTTTGGTTGTGTTTTTTGTGTTTAATTAGTGTTTGTGCCAAGTAGAACCGTTGGGAAGACTTGGGGAAAGTCTTGTTACACTTGCTGTAAAAAACAGAAACTTTAGTGCTCATGAGAACTGCTGCCATTTTTATTTGGAGAGTGCTATTTAGTTAATTATTTTTGCAGATGATTAATAGATAAATTCCTCACGTCCAGAAATTTATTTTAGAATTTTTGGGGTTCCAGATCTTGCGCTAGCTAAAGATTACTACAGACTGTTCTGTTTTTGACAGATTCTGTTTTTCGTGTGTTGTTTGCTTATTTTGATGAATCTATGGCTAGTAAAATAGTTTATAAACCATAGAGAAGTTGGAATACAGTAGGTATAACACCAATATAAATAAATAATGAGTTAATTACAGTACCTTGAAGTGGTCTTTTATTTTCGTTCGCTAATGGAGCTCGCGAGATTTTCTACTTTAAGTTTTGTGTTGTGAAGTTTTCAAGTTTTGGGTAAAGATTTGATGGATTATGGAACAAGGAGTGGCAAGAGACTAAGCTTGGGGATGCTCATGGCACCCCCAAGATAATCTAAGGACACCTAAAAGCCAAAGCTTGGGGATGCCCCGGAAGGCATCCCCTCTTTCGTCTACTTCTATCGGTAACTTTACTTGGAGCTATATTTTTATTCGCCACATGATATGTGTTTTGCTTGGAGCGTCTTGTATTATTTGAGTCTTTGCTTTTTAGTTTACCACAATCATCCTTTCTGTACACACCTTTTGAGAGAGCCATGCATGATTTGGAATTTGTTAGAATACTCTATGTGCTTCGCTTAGATCTTTTGAGTTATATAGTTTTGCTCTAGTACTTCACTTATATCTTTTAGAGAACGGTGGTGGATTTGTTTTATAGAAACTATTGATCTCTCATGCTTCACTTAAATTATTTTGAGAGTCTTAAATAGCATGGTAATTTGCTTAAAATCGTAATATGCTAGGTATTCAAGATTAGTAAAATTTTCTTAAGAGTGTTTTGAATACTAAGAGAAGTTTCATGCTTGATGATTGTTTTGAGATATGGAGGTAATAATATCAAAGTCGTTCTAGTTGAGTAGTTGTGTAATTGAGAAATACTTGTGTTGAAGTTTGCAAAGTCCCGTAGCATGCACGTATGGTAAACGTTATGTAACAAATTTGAAACATGAGGTGTTATTTGATTGTCTTCCTTATGAGTGGCGGTCGGGGACGAGCGATGGTCTTTTCCTAGAAATATACCCCCCTTGGAGCATGCGCGTAGTACCGAGGTTTTTGATGACTTGTAGATTTTTGCAATAAGTATGTGAGTTCTTTATGACTAATGTTGAGTCCATGGATTATACACACTCTCACCCTTCCATCCTTGCTAGCCTCTTCGGTACCATGCATTGCCCTTTCTCACATTGAGAGTTGGCGCAAACTTCGCCGGTGCATCCAAACCCCGTGATATGATACACTCTTTCACACATAAACCTCCTTATATCTTCCTCAAAACAGCAACCATACCTACCTATTATGGCATTTCCATAGCCATTCCGAGATATATTGCCATGCAACTTTCCACCATTCCGTTCATCATGACACATTAATCATTGTCATATTGCTTAGCATGATCATGTAGTCTACATAGTATTTGTGGCAAATCCACCGTTCATAATTCTTTCATACATGTCACTCTTGGTCCATTGTATATCCCGGTACACCGCCGGAGGCATTCATATAGAGTCACCTTTGTTCTAGTATCGAGTTGTAATCATTGAGTTGTAAATAAATAGAAGTGTGATGATCATCACTTTCTAGAGCATTCCCAAGTGAGGAATTATAAAAAAAGAGAGAAAGGCCATATAAAAAAAAGAGAAGGCCCAAAAAAATGAGAGAAAAAGAGAGAAGGGACAATGTTACTATCCTTTGCCACGCTTGTGCTTCAAAGTAGCACCTTAATCTTCATGATAGAGAGTCTCTTGTTTTGTCACTTTCATATACTAGTGGGAATTTTTCATTATAGAACTAGGCTTGTATATTCCAACAATGGGCCTCCTCAAGTGCCCTAGGTCTTCGTGAGCAAGCAAGTTGGATGCACACCCACTTAGTTTCTTTTGTTGAGCTTTCATACATTTATAGCTCTAGTGCATCCGTTGCATGGCAATCCCTACTCCTTGCATTAACATCAATTGATGGGTATCTCCATAGCCCATTGATTAGCCTCGTTGATGTGAGACTTTCTCCTTTTTTGTCTTCTCCACATAACCCCCCTCATTATATTCTATTCCACCCATAGTGCTATGTCCATGGCTCGCACTCACATATTGCGTGGAAGTTTATAGGTTTGAGATTACTAAAGTATGAAACAATTGCTTGGCTTGTCATCGGGGTTGTTCATGATGAGAACATTCTTGTGTGACGAAAATGAAACATGACTAAACTATATGATTTTGTAGGGATGAACTTTCTTTGGCCATGTTATTTTGAGAAGACATAATTGCTTAGTTAGTATGCTTGAAGTATTATTATTTTTATGTCAATATGAACTTTTGTCTTGAATCTTTTGGATCTGAATATTCATACCACAATTAAGAAGAATTACATTAAAATTATGCCAAGTAGCACTCCGCATCAAAAATTCCGTTTTTATCATTTACCTACTCGAGGACGAGCATGAATTAAGCTTGGGGATGCTTGATACGTCTCCAACGTATCTATAATTTTTGATTGCTCCATGCTATATTATCTACTGTTTTGGATATTATTGGGCTTTATTATCCACTTTATATTATTTTTGGGACTAACCTATTAACCGGAGGCCCAGCCCAAAATTGCTGTTTTTGCCTGTTTAAGGATTTCGAAGAAAAGGAATATCAAAAGGAGTCCAAACGGAATGAAACCTTCGGGAACGTGATTTTCTCAACGAACAAGACCCGGGAGACTTGGACCCTACGTCAAGACACAAAAGTGGAGGCCACGAGGTAGGGGGCGCGCCTACCCCCCAGGCACGCCCTCCACCCTCGTGGGCCCCCAGTTGCTCCACCGACGTACTCCTTCCTCCTATATATACCTACGTACCCCCAAACGATCAGATACCGAGCCAAAAACCTAATTCCGCCACCGCAACTTTCTGTATCCACGAGATCCCATCTTGGGGCCTATTCCGGAGCTCCGCCGGAGGGGGCATCGATCACGGAGGGCTTCTACGTCAACACCATAGCCCCTCCGATGAAGTGTGAGTAGTTTACCTCAGACCTACGGGTCCATAGTTAGTAGCTAGATGGCTTCTTCTCTCTTTTCGGATCTCAATACAATGTTCTCCCCTCTCTTGTGGAGAACTATTTGATGTAATCTTCTTTTTGCGGTGTGTTTGTTGAGACCGATGAATTGTGGGTTTATGATCAAGTTTATGTATGAACAATATTTGAATCTTCTCTGAATTATTTTATGTATGATTGGTTATCTTTGCAAGTCTCTTCGAATTATCAGTTTGGTTTGGCCTACTAGATTGATCTTTCTTGCAATGGGAGAAGTTCTTAGCTTTGGGTTCAATCTTGCAGTGTCCTTTCCCAGTGACAGTAGGGGCAACAAGGCACATATTGTATTGTTGCCATCGAGGATAACAAGATGGGGTTTTCATCATATTGCATGAGTCCATCCCTCTACATCATGTCATCTTGCTTAAGGCGTTACTCTGTTTTTAACTTAATACTCTAGATGCATGCTGGATAGCGGTTGATGAGTGGAGTAATAGTAGTAGATGCAGGCAGGAGTCGGTCTACTTGTCTCGGACGTGATGCCTATATACATGATCATACCTAGATATTCTCATAACTATGCTCAATTATGTCAATTGCTCAACAGTAATTTGTTCACCCACCGTAGAATACTTATGCTCTCGAGAGAAGCCACTAGTGAAACCTATGGCTCCCGGGTCTATCTTCATCATATTAATCTCCTACTACTTAGTTATTTCCTTTGCTTTTTACTTTGCCTTTATTTTACTTTGCATCTTTATCACAAAAATACCGAAAATATTATCTTATCATATCTATCAGATCTCACTCTCGTAAGTGGCCGTGTACGGATTGACAACCCCTATTCGCGTTGGTTGCGAGGATTTTTTTTTGTGCAGGTACGAGCGACTCGCGCGTAGCCTCGTACTGGATTGATACCTTGGTTCTCAAAAACTAAGGGAAATACTTACGCTACTTTGTTTCATCATCCCTTCCTCTTCGGGGAAAACCAACGCAGTGCTCAAGTGGTAGCACGCATGTAGGAGGAATGTCCTGTAGCAGGGTATTAGGTCTGGTCGCACAACTGGGTGGTGAGTAGAGGTGGCTAGTTGCAACACATGTAAAGCCTTAATGACGGCATCGAAGCAATCAATTGATACTTCTGTTTCACCTCACATCTACTATGTATAGGCTTCCATTGCAGGCTCATCACATGGCCCTGCATGGATCCTAATTCCCAAAATCTGTTTGGCCTAGGTTCAAGTCCAGGCCGAATCACATCCGACCTTTGAAGTCTGATCACATCCGACTATTGAAGGCTGATCACATTCGACTATTAAAGTCAGATTCGGCCTCACATGTCCCTTTACTTATATGCGCGACCCCTCAGGTTTTCCTCCACTTGGTCGCAAGTCGGATCGCATCCGGCTCGTCCAGTCGGTAGCGGCTTCTAGCAATATGTGTTGAATCCAAGTGTCCGATGAAGCCAGTTCAACGAACTTGTAAAACGTATCTAACTCATGTTCCTTTTGCCTCATGATGTCTGTTTCAGGGCTCAATGCGAATACGTCATCCTTGTTCCAGCCCGACCTCTTTCTTGTATCGTGATCCATACTGCCGAAACTCGATTATCTCATAATCCATGTCGCATGGCCATGCTTAGCCGGTCACATCACACGAGGGGCTCAAGAGCATGTCTCTAGTCAGAGGCGGAAATCCCATCTTGCTCGACCATGTCATGGATATAGACAAGCCTTATACCGACCTTTATAGCAACCCAATTATGGGGTAGCGTTTGATCAACCCAAAGCAGGCCGGTCACCATCTTGAATCGATGCGCCAACCTCAGGACTAGTACACAGAACACATGTCATAGTAGAGACTAACAAATTACATGTCGCTGCGTCTGTCTGACTCTGACCTTATTTGAACTCGAATTCGACTATGTTGAATCCGACTCCAGATTTTTTCGGTCCATCCACCTTTTTAAGTGCTAGTCTAGTCGGTTGCGAGTCCACACAAACCTTTTGACTAGGGGCCATTTAGAACAATCAACATACAATGCATAGTCTCACAAACAAGCCACATGTTGACACGCATCATTTATAATGTCCATGGACTATATATTAATCCATAAATAGATAGGAGATATCATCATACATAAGTGCCTCTAGGGCATATCTCCAACAGTGAAGGATCCCACCATCATTCTTGAAGTCGTTGCAGACCAAGAGACATGGTCTTTGCATGCCTATTTTGGAATGCTTGGAGTTTGAAATGACATCAATGTGCTCCATGAATCACCACTATTTACATGGTTAACCATGAGGAATCACCACTGGTGGAGCTTCAAACAAATAGTCACACATACAATATGGATTACTACCTAGGGATGGGATTTATCCAAAGTGGGCGGCTTTTGTGAAGCCAATTCTCAACCCCCAAAGTAAGAAACAACTTCATTCCTATAATGCTCAAGCAGCTTCTAGGAAGGATGTGGAGAGGGCATTTGGGATTTTGCAAGCCCATTTTCCTATTGTGCAAGGACCGGATCAGTTTTGGGACCAACATATCCATTATTACATCATGATTGTTGTCGTGTGTGTAAGTGCATCTAGTGCCACCCCTAGTTGGTTTTGGAGTATTGACGACAAACCTGGTTGAGGGACTAATGTGTTTGTGAGAATTGCAGGATAACACAGGTAGTAGTCCCTCATTGATTCGGTTTGACTACCAGAGATGACCCCTAAAATGTGTGAAGACATTGAAGACAATGGTGGTCTGTGAAGAGTTTCACATTGAATACTATGACATGAGAAGACATCGTATGAAGACTATGGATTGCGAAGACATAGTTGTTTCGTAGTTTCCTTTTCTTCTTTGTTGAGTCATAGGAACCACCGTACTGTTAAGTGGGGTCCAAGCGAACAAAGTCAAAGTGACTGAAGTGATGCTCAACCAAATCCTATATCTTCAAGCGAAGACTATGAGAGCGAATCTTATCCAAAGCTGGATAAGTTAGCATTACTTGTAGCCCAAGTCAAGCTGCCGCGTGTGTTTGAAATTGGATCATTGGACACGTGTCAGTTCCTTAGTGACCCAGGGTCATTTCAGACAAATCAGGTCGGGTTGCCTCGTGGCTATAAATAGCCCACGCCCTACACCATAAATTGGTGGCTGCTCAGAGTTAGTGCACGGCTTTTGTCGTTTGAGAGCAACCCACCTCGAAGCCTTTGAGAGAGAAATCCTTGCTGTCGGTGTCAAAACTGGCGGATCTTGGGTAGGGGGTCCCGAACTGTGCGTCTAAGGTGGAAGGTAACAGGAGGCAGGGGACACGATGTTTACCCAGGTTCAGGCCCTCTTGATGGAGGTAATACCATATGTCCTGCTTGATTGTTCTTGATGATATGAGTATTACAAGAGTTGATCTACCACGATATCGTAGAGGCTAAACCCTAGAAGCTAGCCTATGGTATGATTGTCTGTTGTCCTACGGACTAAGTCGGTTACAAGGGAGGAGATCTACATATCCGTATTGCCTAGCTTGCCTTCCACGCCAAGGAGAGTCCCATCCGGACACGAGACGAAGTCTTCAATCTTGTATCTTCATAGTCCAATAGTCCGGCTGTCCGAAGACCCCCTAATCCAGGACTCCCTCAGTAGCCCCTGAAATAGGCTTCAATGATGATGAGTCCGGCGCGCAGTATTGTCTTCGGCATTGCAAGGCGGGTTCTTCTCCAAATCTTGAATATCTGCTAAGTAGTGTCCGTCTCCCATAAATGTTAGACTTCTTGGCTTCTGCGCCCAATAAGGGCTATCTTCCACGCGTCGAGCGAATGCGAGGAGCCAGGGCGTTTTTACATTTGCCCCCTAGCCAGGTAAATAAATCATCTATTAAAGGGATGTGGATTCTTAGATCCAATCCACACCGTCCTCCCACAGCGAGAATCCATCGGAGCACGCTCGGAAAAATCCATTCCATCATGGCCGGCCACCGCAGCTCCTCCTCTCGCCCCCGTAGCCCTAAGCCCGGTGATTGGGAGAAGTGTTCCGTCCTGCACATCCGATTAGTAGAGTTGCAGACCCAGGGATTTCTCCCTCCAGCATATATGGTCCCCGTCCAAGCCGGGCTCGCCACCTATAATGGCGGGAGCAAGCGGAGAGCTTCCCCAGTCCCTCTAAGGGGAGTGGGTATGCCTTGTCCCTTACTTACTAAGGGGACTTGGATTTCCAATTCATCCGTTCCTCCGCGGGCTCCTGGAGTTTTACGGCCTCCAGCTGCATAATTTCACCCTTGCTTCCATATTACACATCGCCAGTTATGTTGCCCTTTGTGGGAGCTGTTTCTGGGTTGCGAGGCTCATTTCGAGCTGTGGAAAAGGCTATTCTGCCTTGTGCCCCGCACACAGAAGGGGTCGCTTTATCAAGTGGGCGGAGCCGAAATATGGCGCATCGCCGAGACCGGATACCTGTCCGGTACTCCGAAGAAGACGTCTGAAGACTGGCCTTCGGAGTGGTTTTACATGGAGGACGTCCCCCTTCCAGACCCTGTTCGGCGAGGTCTTCCTGGGTTCAGCAATGCTCCTCCGAAGAAACACCGAAGCTGGCGCGCACGGAGCCCCCAGGAGGAAGACAACGGAGAAGTCCTTTACCTGATGAACCGGATTAAAACGCTGGCTCAATCAGGATTGACAATAACCGAGGTTATGTCAATATGCATAATGCGGGGGGTGCAGCCACTTCAATATCGAGGGCACCCCCTGTGGTGTTTTAACGGGGAAGATGATGCCACCCGTTGCGGGCGCAAGGGATCGGACTCCGCTGCTGCTTTAGCAAAAATTCTGTCTGAGTTGTTCAAGGGAGAGGAAGAGGAGTTCATCCGTATTAAGCCACGGGATGGATTCTCCATGTACAACCCTCCAAGCTGGGTGAGTTGTACCTCTTTACTCCCAACCTTCCCGCATTCTTCATCATAGGTACTCACCCTGCCATTTCACGGCAGGAACTGCGAAAAGCTGTACGGGAGGTCAACAACCCACCTCCACAACCAGAGGACCCTGACCGGGCCCTCGATCTCGGACTCGAAGAGGATCCGGACATATTCCTGGAGCTGATAGACAGGCAATTCTATCAATTGAGCTTCGATGGCGCCATGGTGGCCATAACGGCTGACTATCCTGGACTACTCCCCGCGTCGCACGTAAGAAAAACCAAAGTCCCAACTCCCAAAAAGGATCCCCTTTTATGCACTTCACCTACCGTACACATATGGTGTTTTACAGGGAAGGCCTTCGGGACGCCGTGCCGAATCCGCAGCAAATCGCCAACAAGAGGCACCAAAGCTGGGTAGGCCAAAAAGGAAGGCGGTCAGGACGGAGATGCCGTCACAGAGGTATGACACAAAACCTCACACCGTGGTTGTCATCTTTCCTAAAATATAATGACGTCCGTGTTTCCTAGCAGAAAAAACGCTCGCCGGACTATATCCGGAGAGGTTGCCGATCATGCCTCGACCAGTCGGGCTCCAGAGCCGGACATAGAGTCAGAAGCTAACGCGGGGCAGACGCCGGGTGTTCCTCCTACAGAGGATGTGGACAGACTATCCGCTACAAATTCCAAAGTGGTGAGCGCCATGAATCATAGGCGTCGTCGGGCCGTACTCCATGACGCTTGTTTCTTGCCAGAAGCATTTGATGCCTTCAATTCCGGAGACACGTACATCCGTGCCGCTCAAAATGGTCTAGCCAGAGCCACGGACCAGTATGTAAGGGATATACAGGTAAGCAAATCTGACGATTATATGTATCAGTAGCCCCTGAGACTTGAAACAGTTGACACAACTGATTTAAGGATCATTATTTGTGAAGGTTCTTACAGAGAAGAATTCCCAATTGTCTCAGGAGCTGGACGAGTGAAAGGCCCAGCTAGGGGCCGTTGTTGCCGCGTTGAAGGAGTCCGAGAAGGGTCCCTCTGGTAACACTTGTTTCCATTGCAAAGAATACGAGTACCAGGTAGTATGCGGCATGTATGCAAATCTAACAATAGATGTTGTAGGTAGCCTCGGAGTGAATCCGGAGGCTGTGGCGGTGGATGCGGCACGTGATGATCGACAGCGAAATGCTGGCGAGCGCGTGCTTACGCGAGTCAGGCAGGAGAAAAACGATCTCCAAGATGCCAATATCCGGCTGGGCGTGGAACTTAAAGATGTCCAAGCCCAGATTGCGGACTCAGTGAAGGAGAATAAGCGGCTTCGGCGTGGCATTTGTAGTAAGTGCCTGAATGAACTTTTAAAGGAGTTCGGCGAAGAAGCTGGCTAACAAAGTTATGTCTGCAGGTATGCTGACGGGTCGTCCCACGGAGGAGATGCCCGGGTCTTCGGGTGATCTTCTACCAGAGCTCTCACAACTGCACAAACAAGTTCGACAGGTGATGCAGGGTATTGCCAAGCCTTGTGGCCATCCGCGTCCCCGCCCGGAGGCATAGGGGAGCTTATAGAGAAGCTCAAGGGAGCGCGGCGGCGCTTCCGATTATGGAAGATATCCGCCTGCCGACAAGGTGCGAGGGAAGCCTGGGCTATGGTGAAGACGCACTGTACCAAAGCGGACTCGAACCACATGGCCGAGGTCGGACCTGTGGGGCCTGATGGGAAAGAGATCCCCATTAGTTTAGTGTATGATCAAGTAGAATTAGCTGCAAAGTATTCCCAACAGGATTGTAGGCTAGACAGCCTGTTGGATGGTATAGAAGAAGAATTGAATCAGTCTTAGCGACTATGTAATTCAAGTGACATATGTAATGTCCCTAGCCGGATTGTAAATCATTTGTCATGGCGGACCTTTTCGCTTCGACCTCTGGACCCGATAGTCCGGAGTGTATCCGAATACCCGCTCGGTTATGTAAAAACTGGGGTATGCATGGAGACCAGGCGTAGGGGTCATAAGTGCTTGAACAGACAAGTACCCGACTAGTTATGTTATATTACATGGGTAGTAAGAAACATCTTCCAGGGAGAATAGTCCCGTTAAGGGTTCCTTTCCCTGGGTACGCATGCCCTAATGTGCATGTACGAACTGCGAAAAGAGATGGAGGATATAAACATCTGGGGGCATGTTTCAAATTAGATAAAAGTCATATTTTATTCACCGACCGAATATTCCCTTAAGAATGCTAGCTTTCGGCTTCACCCAGTCTGAGGTACACATTCGGCTGACCCGGCAGTAACAATCGGAGAGGTGCTCCCCTTATGCCCTAGCCGAATTAACGGGAACGTAGGGCATAAATACAAGAGCCAGGAAACCCAGCTTGGCAAAAACTTAAGTCATATCGATGCATATAATGGCGAAAAAGGTACATGCGGAAGAATAACACATGTGTGGGACGTAAAGCCCAGGAAAATAGTTAGATTAAGCTTCTGTATAAGAAGCCCCCAGGTATAATGAGCGCGGTTAGCGCGTCAAGATTGTGTAACCAGGACACAAGTATAGCCTTTAAGGGCCTTGAAGAGAGTAAAAAGGGAGGAAGAGAGAAAAGACAAATATGCAAAAAATTGACGGAGGTGAGGAGACGAACATAGAGTCTGGCGCTAGGCATAGAATCTTTGGAGTCTAGCTGCATTCCATGGGTTTGGCTCGAGTTGATTATCCGATGCATCCCGCAGACGGTACGCTCCACTGGTCAGAACTTGGTCAATAATGAAGGGACCCTCCCATTTGGGCTTGAGCTTGTTCTTTTTCTTCTCCGGCAGGCGTAGAACTAGTTCGCCAACAGTATAGGTTTTGGTCCGTACTTCCCTGCTTTGATATCTTCGAGCCTGTTGCTGATAAAATGCGGAACGGGCCTTTGCCATGTTGTGCTCCTCCTCCAGGGCGTCCAAACTATCCTGCCGATCGAGCTCGGCCTCTTTTTCTTCGTACATGCGCACTTGAGGTGAGTCATGAATTATGTCGCAAGGCAGAACCACCTCTACGCCGTACACCATAAAGAACAGTGTGTATCCGGTAGTGCGATTCGGCGTGGTCCGCAGCCCCCATAGTACGGAGTCGAGCTCCTCTACCCAGTGCGTGTTTGACTCCTTTAAGGATCACACTAATCTGGGGTTAATGCTGCTCATGATAAGACCATTCACTCGCTCGACTTGACCGTTAGTTTGCGGGTGATAGACAGAAGCATAATCGAGCTTGATGCCCATGTCGCTGCACCAAAGTTTCACCTTGTCGGCTGTAAAGTTCGTGCCGTTGTCAGTGATGATGCTGTGGGGGCCGCCATAACGGTGTATGACCCTGGATATGAAGTCTATCACCGGTCCGGATTCAGCCGTTTTGACAGGTTTGGCTTCTATCCATTTGGTGAATTTATCCACCATGAACTGTAAGTATTTTTTCTTATGGGTTCCCCCTTTAAGGGGTCCGACCATATCAAGCCCCCAGACCACAAAGGGCCAAGTAATGGGGATTGTTTGGAGAGCGGTTGGCGGCATATGGCTTTGGTTTGCAAATAGCTGGCAACCGACGCAATGCTGGACCAGATGCTGCGCATCTGCCCGGGCCGTCGGCCAATAGAAACCTGTACAGAAGGCCTTGCTTACAAGGGCCCGGGCTGCGGCGTGATGGCCGCCGAGTCCGGCATGGATTTTTGCCAAAAGCTTCCGCCCTTCCTCTTCGGAGATGCACCTTTGAAGGACTCTGGTAGTGCTTTTCTTATAAAGCTCTCCCTCGTGGACCTTGTAGGCTTTAGATTGCCGCACTATGCAGCGTGCCTCAGTTTGGTCCTCGGGTAGTTCCTGCCTGGTTAGGTAGGCCAGGAATGGTTCTGTCCATGGGGCGATGACGACCATTATTACGTGGGCTGAAGGTGTTATTTCGATGGCGGAGCCTCCTATTGTGTCCGAGTGTTCGGTACCTGGGGTTGTGGCTATGTCCGGACTATTGTTGTCGATGTCCCCTTCCCATACCACGGATGGTCTAAACAGTTTTTCTAGGAAGATGTTCGGTGGGACAGGGTCGCGTTTAGCACCGATACGGGCAAGGATGTCCGCCGCCTGGTTGTTTTCCCGAGCCACATGGTGGAATTCAAGCCCCTCGAACCAAGCTGACATTTTGAGGACGGTGTTGTGATATGCCGCCATTTTTGGATCCTTGGCGTCGAAGTCTCCATTTATTTGGGATATTGCGAGGTTCGAGTCCCCGCGCACCTCCAGGCGTTGAATGCCCATGGAAACTACCATCCAGAGACCGTGTAACAGGGCCTCGTATTCGGTTGTGTTGTTGGAGTCGGTATATAGTATTTGGAGTACGTATTGTACTGTATCTCCGGTGGGGGACGTCAGGACGACGTCGGCCCCTAGACCAGCCAACATCTTAGAGCTGTCGAAGTGCATGATCCAATTGGAGTATGCGCTGTACTCTTTAGGGAGTTCGGCTTCTGTCCATTCGGCTACGAAATCGGCCAGTACTTGCGACTTAATGGCTCGCCGTGGTTTATATGTTATGTCGAATGGGAGGAGCTCATTAGCCCATTTGGCAATCCGACCCGTGGCATCGCGGTTGTTTATTTGTCGTTGAGTGGTACTTCGGAGGCCATCGTGATTGAACACTCTTGAAAGTAGTGTCGTAATTTTCGGGATGCCATGAATACCGTGTATGCTATCTTTTGATAATGTGGGTACCATGATTTGCATGGAGCGAGGACGGTGGATACATAATATACCGACTTTTGAAGTGGGAATTTATGTCCGTCCATCTCTCGTTCGACGGCGAGCACTTCGCTTACAACTTGGTGAGTTGCCGCTATATATAATAGCATTGGTTCACCAACATTTGGCGCGGCCAAGATTGGGTTGGTGGCCAGGATGGCTTTTATTTCTTCCACTCCGGCCGTGGCTGCGTCCGTCCACTCGAAGTGTTCGGTGCGCCGAAGAAGGCGATAAACGGGGAGTGCCTTTTCTCCTAGTCGGGAGATAAAGCGGCTTAAAGCCGCCACACATCCAGTTAACTTCTGGATTTGCTTGAGGTCAGTTGGGATAGCCAGCTGCGGTAGAGCCGAGATTTCGGCCGGATTTGCTTCAATTCCTCTGCTAGAGATGATAAAGCCCAGGAGCTTTTCGGCGGGTACGCCGAAAACGCATTTCTCCGGATTGAGCTTAATGTCGTATGTTCGGAGATTGTTGAACATGAGCCTCAAGTCATCTATTAAGGAGTCGACGTGTCTGGTTTTGACGACCACATCGTCGACGTATGACTCCACTATTTTGCCGATCTGCTTTTCCAGACATGTCTGAATCATGCGCTGATATGTTGCGCCGACGTTTTTGAGCCCGAAGGGCATTGTGTTAAAACAGAAGGGGCCGTATGGAGTGATGGATGCCGTTGCGGCTTGGTCGGACTCCGCCATCTTAATTTGGTGGTAATTGGAGTATGCGTCGAGGAAGCACAATGAGTCATGTCCTGCGGTAGCGTCGATAATTTGATCGATGCGAGGGAGGGGGAAGGGATCCTTTGGGCAAGCCTTATTAAGGTCCTTGAAGTCGACGCATATGCGCCAAGATTTGTCCTTCTTTGGCACCATCACCAGGTTTGCTAGCTAGTTCGGATGCTTTATTTCTCCAATGAATCCGGCCTCCAGTAATTTGGCTAGATCCTCTCCCATGAATTGTCGCTTAGGTTCGGAGAAACGCCGAAGATTCTGCTTGACCGGCTTGAATCCTTTTAGAATGTTAAGGCTATGCTCGGCCAACCTGCGTGGGATTCCTGGCATGTCTGAAGGATGCCAAGCGAATATGTCCCAATTCGTGCACAGGAACTCCCGTAGTGCGGCGTCTATGGCGGGGTTTAGCTGTGCCCCAATGGATGCTTTTTTTGTTGGGTCCATTGGATGGACTTGGAATTTGACTATTTCATCTGCTGGTTTAAAGGAGGTGGACTTGGATCTTTTGTCTAGTATCACGTCATCCCTGTCCACTGTGGAGCACAACGCGGTTAATTCCTCCGCCACAAGGGCTTCTGATAATGCCTCGAGGGCCAGTGCGGCTGTTTTGTTCTTGGCGCGGAGTGCTATGTCCGGATCACTAGCTAGAGTGATGATTCCATTGGGTCCTGGCATTTTGAGCTTCATGTACCCGTAATGGGGTATGGCTTGAAAAATCATGAATGCCTCCCGCCCTAGAAGGGCGTGGTATCCGCTGCTAAACGGGGCCACTTGGAATGTGATTTGTTCGGACCTGTAATTCTGCGGAGTGCCGAATACCACATCTAGTGTGATTTTCCTAGCACAACCTGCCTCCCGACTGGGGATGATTCCTCGGAAGGTCGTGGTGCTTTGCTCAATACGGTTGCTGTCTATTTCCATGTTTTGAAGAGTCTCCTCGTAAATGAGGTTTAATCCGCTGCCGCCGTCCATGAGCACTTTAGTGAGCCGAAAGCCGTCCACAATTGGACTGAGGACCAAAGCGGCTGGTGCTCGGGCTGTTCGGAATTTAGGTTTGTCACTGGCATTGAAAGTAATGGCCGTGTCGCTCCATGGATTTAGTGCTGCTACGTGGTAGACTTCGGCAAGGATGCGGAGTGCTCGCTTATGCCTATTATTTGAGGCGAAGGTCTCGAAGACTGTTAATACTGTATAGTTATCCACGGGAGGGTGTTTTGGGGTGTTCTGGATGAGGAGATCCTCACCGCTCTTGGCCACCTGCCGGAGTACCCAACATGCTCTAAGGCTATGTGTTGATATGGTATCCGCTGTACTATGAATCTTGCAGGGCCCGTTAACCATCCCTCCAATACAGTTCCATGCCCTGTAGTGGGTTTTTGCTTCTTTGTAATTGAGTCGGGCGACTTATGAGAGTGCACCCTTTTAGTTCGGACTGGGGGTTTTGTCAGAGCCGGATTGTCCCAAAATTGTGTTTGGGTTTTCCAGGCGCTTTCCATCGCATAGTACTTCCGTACTATGGCCGCCAAGTCAACGAAGTGTGCTACATCACGGCGACTTATGGCGTTGAGGACCCCCTTGTCTGTGCAATTGTTGCAAAAGAACGAAATTGCGTCTTCCTCGCGACAGTCCTTGACCTTGTTCATTACAAGGAGGAATCTGGCCCAACAGTGATGTACTGTCTCTTGGGGCGCTTGCCTAATGTTGGAAAGATTGTTTGTATCTGGGTGGGTGGGTGGATTTAAGTCCGGAACTTGACCCAATCTGAGATCCCGGGGCAGGGGAGTTTCTGATCTTGGAAATTCGGGCTCTGGGATGTTGCTCCGTGAGTTCGGTATGCGACCTGATTCTAGGTTCAGGGTTAGGGCGATGTCCTCCCGTGAGCGGGTATCCGGCTCAGAGAGCTCGGGAATCCGGACATAGTTCGTCCTCAGGATAGAGGGAGAACCGCCACATTGCTCCTCCACCACCGCTATTTGATGGGTGACCGGCGGAGAGTTAATCTCCCTTTGGTCGGGTTTAAGCCCGATCCGATCGTAGTTCGTAGTGACTCCCAGAGCGGCGATGCGATCCAAGAGCTCGTTCAAAGAGGAGAGCTCTATTGGATCCATCTGCTCGGTGAATTCTGAGCCGATGTGGAGGCTATTTTCGATGACCCGAGAAGTCATCGTCGGTGCAACGGCCGAGCGGGCGGTCATGACGAAGCTGCCTAGTCGGAGAGTTTGGCCTACAGCCAGGGCTCCCCTAGAATTGATGTTGTCCTTGACAACAAGACGAGCTATCCCCGCTTATGATGACGGCACAGTGGAACTCCCAATGAAAGCACCAATGTCGGTGTCAAAACCGGCGGATCTCGGGTAGGGGGTCCCGAACTGTGCGTCTAAGGTGGATGGTAACAAGAGGTAGGGGACACGATGTTTACCCAGGTTCGGGCCCTCTTGATGGAGGTAAAACCCTACGTCCTGCTTGATTGTTCTTGATGATATGAGTATTAAAAGAGTTGATCTACCACGAGATCGTAGAGGCTAAACCCTAGAAGCTAGCCTATGGTATGATTGTCTGTTGTCCTATGGACTAAACCCTCTGGTTTATATAGACACCGGAGGGGGCTAAGGTTACACAAAGTCGGTTATAAGGGAGGAGATCTACATATCCGTATTGCCTAGCTTGCCTTCCACGCCAAGGAGAGTCCCATCCGGACATGAGACGAAATCTTCAATCTTGTATCTTCTTAGTCCAACAGTTCGACCAAAGGATATAGTCCGGCTCTCCGGAGACCCCCTAATCCAGGACTCCCTAACTTGCGAGGACAAAGCCCTAAACACCCAGAGCCAAAGAGTGTTAGGCATCACTGAAGTCTTTCTGTCCGCGTGACCTGAAGACTTGTTACACTTGAGGACTGTGAATCCTCCAGCCGGTAAGGCGTCGCGTACTGAGCATCCAAGAGTCATTGTGGATCGCTGGTGAATGAAGTCTGTGAAGGTTTGGAAGTCTACCTTGAAGACTTACCAGAGTGATTGGGTGAGGACTGTGTGTCCTTAGCTCAAGGGGAATAAGGTGAAGATGCGGTCTTCTGAGTTGAATCTCAGCCTCCCTAACCATACGTACAGTTGTCACAACAACTAGAACTGGTACAACAATTGTCCTCACTAAGCAACTGGTTCTATCCTTACCTCTCTCTTTACTTACAGTTTGTCTTCGTGAAGTCATTGTCTGCTTGCATGATCTGATTGACTTCACTGAGTGAAGTTGTTGATTGGCTTCATACTATCTTCCTTCTTGATCCATTCTACCTAGCTGTTGATAGTCTTTGTACTTTCACTTCATTGGTTACTTGACTATGGCTTGTCTAGTGTAGTCTACCTTCTGCTGCATATTAATAGGTTCACTTCTACTGTTTGTCTTCAAAGCCCCCGTGTTTTTAAGACTTTCATAAAAATCGCCTATTCACCCCCCAATAGTTGATAACTAGAACTTTCAGTGTGTAACGCCCACGATGCGGCAATAGCTCCCACGTGTCGAGGTACGACTTAGAGACATAACCACATGATGGTTTTGTCGCAAGAAGGGTCATCTTCACAAACATCCCATTTAATGAATAAGACAAGGGTAAATAGAGTTGGCTTACACTCGCCACGTCACACAATACATAAATAATTCATACATCATCCAAATACACTCATAGACCGACTACGGTCAAATCCAAAAGAAAAGGAAGATAAACCCCAAATGCTAGATCCCTGATCATCCCAACTGGGCTCCACTACTGATCATCAGGAAACGACACATAGTAACGACCAAGGTCCTCGTCGAACTCCCACTTGAGTTCGGTAGCATCACCTACACTGGTATCATCGGCACCTGCAACTGTTTGGAAGTATCCGTGAGTCACGAGGACTCAGGAATCTCACACCCACGAGATCAAGTCTATTTAAGCTTATGGGTAGGATAGGGTAAAGAGGTGGAGCTGCAGCAAGTGCTAAGCAAGTATGGTGGCTAACATACGCAAATAAGAGTAAGATGAGAAGCTACGCAACGGTCGTGAAGCTACAAGTGATCAAGAAGTGATCCTAAAACTAATTACATTCATGCATAACACAAACCGTGTTCACTTCCCGGACTCCGCCGAAAAGAGACCATCACAGCTACACACGCGGTTGGTTCATTTTAATTAAGTCAAGTGTCAAGTTCTCTACAACCGGATATTAACAAATTCCCATCTGCCACATACCCGCGGGCACAACTCTCGAAAGTTTATACCCTGCAGGGGTGTCCCAACTTAGCCCATCACAAGCTCTCACGATCAACGAAGGGTATTCCTTCTCCCGGAAAGACTCGATCAGTCTCGGAATCCTGGTTACAAGACATTTCGACAATGGTAAAACAAGACCAGCAAGACCGCCCAATGTGCCGACAAATCCCGATAGGAGTCGCACGTATCTCATTCTCAGGACACACCGGATGGGACAAGCTACGAGTAAAATCAACCCTCAAGTTTCCCTGAGGTGGCCCCGCAGGCTGCCCATTTTGGACCAACACCCAGAGGAGCACTGACCCGGGGGGTTAAAATAAAGATGACCCTCGGGTCTGCAGAACCCAAGGGAAAGTTATAGGTTGTTAGGCAAATGTAAAACCAAGGTTGGGCCTTGCTGGAGGAGTTTTATTCAAAGCGAATTGTCAAGGGGGTCCCATAACCCCAACCGCATAAGGAACGCAAAATCAAGGAACATAACACCGGTATGACGGAAACTAGGGCAGCAAGAGTGGAACAGAACACGAGGCATAAGGCCGAGCCTTCCACCCTTTACCAAGTATATAGATGTGTTAATTAAAATAAAAGATATTGTGATATCCCAACATAACCATGTTCCAACATGGAACAAACTTCAGCTTCACCTGCAACTAACAACGCTATAAGAGGGGTTGAGCAAAGCGGTAACTTAGCCAAACAACGGTTTGCTAGGAAGGTGGGTTCGAGGCTTAACATGGCTATATGGGAGGCATAATACAACAAGTGTTAGGTAGCGTGACATAGCAATAGAACAAACAACTAGCAAGCAAAGATAGAAGTGATATCGAGGGTATGGTCATCTTGCCTGCAATGTTCTCTGAGTTTTCGAAAGTTTGCTCCTCGTTAGCGTACTCAACAGGTTCATCATTCACGTACTCGTCTCCTGGCTCTACCCAAAGCAAGAACAGAAGCAATGGAACAACAATCAATCATGGTGCAATGCACAAGCAACATGATGCAATACATGGCATGATATGCAAGATATGATATGCAATGCATATGCGTGCTCCAGAAGGGAAAGAATGATTAAGGCATCAACTTGTCATAAAAAGTATACCGCTTGAAAGATGAGGCGATTTCGGTCGAAACCGATATAAGGATCACCGGAAACGGATGCACGGTTTGCAAATGTCAAGCAATACAAGGATGACGCAAATCTATGATTAACATCATGATAGCACTTAGAATGCAACAAGAAACTAAGCTACTGCACTCCAACATAGCAACAAAGCATATGAGCATAAAGTACACATGAAGCTCTTCAAAACATGAACACTAAGCTCCAGCTAGTTCTCACTAGAACAAGATCAAAATGGATGGCAAAAAAGCAAATGATATCAGCTTCACAGACTTAGAGAAAATACTAAACATGGCAAAACAGTATCATATAGCAAAGTTTAGAGCAAGCAAATAACATGCTACAAGATCATAACATAGCAAAAAAAGGCATGGCATGATTCTACTAAGATCACTTAACAAAACTCCCTTACTGAATATTAGCCAAAAAGGCACATAAAATATGATTATACCCATGCAAACATAGCAAGTTTTATAAACAGGTTCAGACTTGGTGGAATTTCAGAACATGGCAGAAACAGATTCATGATAGCAACTTTGCAAGCTCATGCCACTCACCACAAAGCATTTCATGGCATGACAAGGTAAGAAACATGAAGTAGACATATTCAAGAAGATAAGCATGGCAATAGCAATTTCATAGAGTACATACATCACTAGCAAAACACGTGGCTATATGGATTAACATGTTAACAATCTGCCAGGAATAATATTTAGCAAAAGTAGAGCAAGGAACTGACATGCTAGAGTACTCCATAATTGCAACCAGAGGCATGAATGGACATAGCAATACCACATGTACAAAACATGCTTACTCATATAACTCAAAATAAGCATGGATCTCATGGCAGCAACAAGATTACATGGCGTCAAAAAGTAACAGGAAAAGACTTAGCAAAAGTAACTAAGTGTCTGAAATCAGCAACATCACATAGCCTAGTTTGAATGCTTGTGCTAGTCACCACATAGATCACAAAAATACAATACTTGCACCCCTGTAAAGATGGAATGATGGAGATCATAAAACACGTAGACATCATTCTCATACGATGCACACACAAAATGCAACGAAAAAGATAAATCATCAAGTTCCATTAACAGACAACAGTTAACATTTTATAGCACTCTTGCAACGATGATAATGGCATCAATATGGACAGTAACATGCATGCAAACCACTAACATTAAGAGCTTGACGAGGCAGACATTTTGACATATCATATGCATGAATTGGAGTCACGGTCATGGAGATATATCATGTCAAAGAGGGCATCAAAATTACACGAAGGAAAAGGACTTAGGCGAAAAATGGGGTCAACCTTTGGATCGGATCTAGGGTTCCGCGACACGCGTCCCGAGGCAGGGCCGGAGCTTCGCCGAAGTTGCGCCGGGGTAGGAGGAGACGGTGGGCGGGTCGGAGATGCGCGGGGCTCGCTGGAGCTGGTGGGAGGCGGCGGATCTGGCACGGCGCCGGTGAGACGGCGGCGTCGGGCACCGAGGCGGCGGAGCAGCGCTGGCGGCGCGGCGGTGGTCGACGGCAGGGCGGAGTGAGGCGACGGCGGAGCGGGGCGAGGGTCGGGGGGGGGGGCGGGCAGGCGAGCTCGCGCTGGCCCGATCCGGGTCCGCCGGGCCGCGCGGCGGCGGGGACGCTGGGTGACACGTGGCGAAGCCCGATTGGCTGCGGGCGCGGTGGCGGACGCATTCGGCGCCGTCCGGACGTGTCCGGCACGGAGAGAGGAGCGAGGCTAGGGTTTGGACTCGGGAATTTCGGGGAGGGGCACATATTTATAGGTAGGGGGAGGTAGGAGTGTCTAAATGAGGTGCAGTTTTCGCCCACACGATCGTGATCCAACGACGGAGAGCATGGAAGTGGTTTAGATGGGTTATTGGGCTATTTTGGAGGGGTGTTGGGCTGCAATGGAAAGAAGGCTTTTGTGGTTACCCGGTTAACCGTTGGGGCATCAAACGACCTCCAAATGGAACGAAATTTGACAGGTGGCCTACCGGTGATGTACCAAAGCCACTCGACAAATCATGAACCATTCCGAGAATGTTTTTCTCCCACTCATGAAACGAGATTAGATGGGTGCAACGGGTGCATGAGAGAGCATCGGATTGCGAAACGGACAACGGGGAAAAGGACCGGATGCATGAGACGAACATGAATGCAAATGAGATGCACATGATGACATGATATGAAATGCATGACATGAACAAAAGCAAAACAAAGATAAAACCCAACCACGAAAGGAATACCATAACCCATAGCCGAAAATGGCAAGAGTTGGAGTTACAAATACGGAAAGTTACATCCAGGATGTTACATCGTGATCTTGCACAATATGATCATCGAAAATGAGTGTGGCCAAAACTTGGATTACTCCAACTACGACTTCCTAGGAAGGGTGGTGCATCTGTGTAGGAGAGGAGACCACAACCCACACTTTCTTCAAGTTTACCAAGAAATATGAGTTGTGAATACTTATGAAAGTCTTCAACAAGATCTCATCGAGGGATGGTGGATATGGAATGGGTAACAACACACTAGCTCTACTTCTATGTTTTATGTTATGTTTGATGCGCTTTATGTTATGTTTGATGGAGAAGTATGTTAAATTTGAGGTTGTGGATTGATGAACCATGCAATAATTAAGTAATATTTTTGATTCATTTGTGCGAGATTTATTTGACTTATGTAGAAGCTGAAATTTAGGCATCCAGTTTTAAGTGTGATGTAAAGGCATAATTGTTTTGCATACATAAATCTTCTCTCTCCTCACCTAAAACTGGATTTAGATAGCCGAAGTTTTGGCCTACTATTATATATGCTCTAAGAAAATGAATTTCTCTGCAATACTTAGCTCCCGCAAGCCTCCCAGGTACGACCCACATGTTAGAAAAATTGTAACTTTTTATACTTGCTTGGCCATAGATGGAAATTAGAGGGGGTAGGGATACTCTAACGTACTGTTGGGTGCGGTTGGACTGCTGAAATTTGGGCCCACTGGCAAGCTGGCTCACATGTTAGTGACCCAATTGCACGGTGCAGTATGTAGAAATTGAGTCTACGATGATGGCATTTAAGTGATTTTTAGCACCGGATGCTGCAATGGATTAGCATCAAGTTCCGACCAACATTAACCATGTCCTAAACGCATTAATAAGCATTAATTGAAGACGAACTCATTGTTATTTAAAAATGGGAAACACTTTCTATCTATAGTCTGATAGAAGACCATCTTCAGACCACTCAGTGACCATTGATACTATTAGAATCTTACGGTGTAGATACATCTTATCCCGTCCGCTGAGGAGCTAATTACCTGCACCATCCTCGCGTAATAACTCATCACTAATCACTTGCCCATATCCCGTCTCTCCTTCTCATCTCGCTTCTCAGGAAGCTTCCCATCGTCACCGCCAACCGCATCACCCCGGCCTCCCCGATCTCAGCGATCACCTAGTGCCTCCTTCTCACCTCGCCGTCAAACAACACATCAAACACATCAGACTCTCTAGATCCGTTCCCCTACTGCCTGATGACTCCCAGATTCGTTCCATTGCTCCTCCCCACCCCATGGTGCTCTCCACTTATGCGACTTTGAAAAATATCACATGCAGATGTGCCATCTCGACTTCGATTTGGTACTTCACCATGTTGCCCATCGGATGAATCAACTGCTAGAGTTGGACCCAATGGCAGGAGAACCAACGGGGGCTTCCAACATTTTATAAGTAAGTTCCTGTAAGTTGTTGATTGCCCATCGCCTCTGACTGAAAATCAAAGGTATATCACTGCATCGACCGTCCCCGTTTTGTTAAATTGCAATTGCGACATAGCAATTTTCTTTGTAATTCATTGACTGCTCGGTGTTAGCAGTAATCTTTAGTCTAGCTGAGTTGAGTTAGACTCGATTTTTATTGGAGTCATGTTCGCTAGTTGCATAGGCCTCCATTCTGAATTTAGACGAATAGCATTCATGGTAGCATGTAATTTGGAGTACTACATTTGTACATGTATTGCTAGGAATAGTCACATAAGTTTGGAATACCTAACACAGAGTACTCATTGGTCTACCTAGTATTATTATGTTCAGGTATTAGGGGTTGTGAATCATCAAACAATTTTGCAGTCAGAGTATTTACATCATTTGATGACCGATAGATATGAAATGTAGGCAATTGTGCTTATTCCCTAGTTTGAGACGTCGCTGCTTCAAACTAAGATGAGAATTATCCACAAATATGATCGACAGTTGGCGGCATATTTTTCTTTCAAAATTTCATGCTTCCAACTAACAATAATATTGCACCCACTATACTATTTTCCGGCTTCTTACCCTCCCCGCCGACCGCGTAATCCCTATCGCCACCCTGGTCCCCCGCCAGATCCTGTCTCGTTGCCGTCTCATCCATGGTGCACCGTTTGGATTGGCAAAGAAGGTACACACGCATCCCAGGCGTCATAGCCCCCCTCTGGTACGTACTCACCCGACCCAGGTTTAATTCATCTCATGATTGATTCATTTTAATCACTTGATTTTCTTTGCATTATTGTGGATGCATGCTTCGATGAATTTTGTGGAGTGTATCTATGTTCTATCTGATGTGTAATGGATCGTGCTACGCCATCTACGAATTTCGATCTAGTTAGAGTGCATTTTATACCAAACGTCATGCCTTGATTCCATCCTTTTTGTCACATTTTTATTTGATATAATTTCACAAAACACACAATTAGGTTTCATAAAATTTGTTTGAAGATGACAAATGTCTGCCCCTGGCTATCAAGGGCAAGCATGCTATCTATCATTTTCAGATTTAGGTGCTTCCAGTCAAATTTGTGTGCATCCAATTGGTCTCACTTATGTTGTGATAGCTATTTTTTTGCTTCAGTTCATCCATGCTTCTTATGTACATATAGTCCTTCCAGGCTTCTGACAGATGGAAGTTCACTCTATTGGCATGATTCTTAGGTCTACAATGTCAAGATAATTGCTTCAGAACACGCATGCTCCTCCTATGGCCAGGCAGTGGCTTGCCTTCAGAAGCATGACCTTTTCTGGCAGAGATCACGAGATCTAGCAGGCGATGCTCTGGTGCCATGCTGTCCAACAAGGAGATATGATGTTCAAGACATGATTAGTGGTGGCATGCTAAAGGAAATATACCCTAGAGGCAATAATAAAGTTGTTATTTATATTTACTTATATTATGATAAATGTTTATTATTCATGCTAGAATTGTATTAACCGAAAACTTAGTACATGTGTGAATATGTAGACAAACTAAGTGTCACTAGTATTCCTCTACTTGACTAGCTCGTTGAATCAAAGATGGTTAAGTTTCCTAGCTATAGACATGAGTTGTCATTTGATTAACGGGCTCACATCATTAGAGAATGATGTGATTGACTTGACCCATTCCATTAGCTTAGCATTCGATCGTTTAGTATATTGCCATTGCTTTCTACATGACTTATACATGTTCATGACTTATACATGTTCACCGTCGACCTCCTCCAGCCTCCACCTGCGACTGTTTATCCACGGGCTCCTGTTCATCCAGCCTCCACCGCGCGCTACTCCACTGGCTACTATTCAACCAACCCTCTCCACGGGCTCCTGTTCAACCACCCCTCCACAGGCTACTGTTCATCCAGCCCTCCACTGTCTACTGTTCATCCAGCCCTCCACGGGGTGGTCCTATTCATCCAACCCTCACGGGGTCCTGTTCATCCAGCCCCAACCGGCTCGATCGATTGGGGTCCTGTTCATCCGGAGGCAACACCACGGGGTCCTGTTCATCCACCCCACCGGGAACTGTTCATCCAAACCTCCAGCAACGCTCACTGTTCATCCAAAGGCAACACCACGGGGTCTTGTTCATCCACCCCCACCGGGAACTGTTCATCCAAACCCCCAGCAATGCTCACTATTCATCCAGAGGCGGCATAGATCGACTTCAGTTAGCAGCAGTAGCCATCGATCGATCGCTCGGGTTCAGTTAACAACCATCGATCGATCGCTCGGGTTCAGTAACACGTAGCCTGCAGTGCAATCACTCGGATTCAGTTAGATCCCAACGCCTCGCTCGGGTTCAGTTAGAGCCCAACGCCTCGCACCCACGCATGTGCGTGCACGAGAGAAACGCGCATTGCTCGGCCCAGACCACCCACTGTAACCGGGAACACCCCAATATTTTCCTCGCCCTCGCTTATACCACGGTTTTTTCCATCATGGACGGCCCAAAGAATGTCATGCAGCTGCATCTCCGGCCCGCCTAGGACGAAAAGCCCATTTTTGTCATGAGTTTTTGTCATAGAAGTAGGACCCCACCACATCTATGATGATACCGGGTTTTGCCACAATTATCGTCATAGAAGTGTCATAAGTATGACAGAAAAAAAATTGTTCGGCCCAAAATTTCACGGATTTGTCTTTTTTTGTAGTGTCTAGTGCCACCCCTAGTTGGTTTTTGAGTATTGACGACAAACCTGGTTGAGGGACTAATGTGTTTGTGAGAATTGCAGGATAACACAGGTAGTAGTCCCTCATTGATTCGGTTTAACTACCAGAGATGACCCCTAAAAATGTGTGAAGACATTGAAGACAATGGTGGTCTGTGAAGAGTTTCACATTGAAGACTATGACATGAGAAGACATCGTATGAAGACTATGGATTGCGAAGACATAGTTGTTTCGTAGTTTTCTTTTCTTCTTTGTTGAGTCATAGGAACCACCGTACTGTTAAGTGGGGTCCAAGTGAACAAAGTCAGAGTGACTGAAGTGATGCTCAACCAAATCCTATGTCTTCGAGTGAATACTATGAGAGCGAATCTTATCTAGAGCTGGATAAGTCAGCTTTACTTGTAGCCCAAGTCAAGCTGCCACGTGTGTTTGAAATCTGACCGTTGGACACATGTCAGTTCCTTAGTGACCCAGGGTCATTTCAGACAAATCAGGTCGGGTTGCCTCGTGGCTATAAATATCCCACCCCCTACACCATAAATTGGTGGCTGCTTAGAGTTAGTGCATGGCTTTTGTCGTTTGAGAGCAACCCACCTCGAAGCTTTGAGAGAGAAATCCTTGCGAGGACAAAGCCCTAAACACCCAGAGCCAAAGAATGTTAGGCATCACTGAAGTCTTTCTGTCCGCGTGACCTGAATACTTGTTACACTTGAGGATTGTGAATCCTCCAGCCGGTTAGGCGTTGTGTTCTGAGCATCCAAGAGTCCTTGTGGATTGCCAGTGAACGAAGTCTATGAAGGTTTGGAAGTCTACCTTGAAGATTTACCAGAGTGATTGCGCGAGGACTGTGTGTCCTTAGCTCAAGGGGAATAAGGTGAAGATGCGGTCTTCTGAGTTGAATCTCAGCCTCCCTAACCATACGTACAGTTGTCACAACAACTGGAACTGGTCCAACAAATACCTGTCCTCACCAAGCAACTGGTTCTATCCTTACCTCTCTCTTTGCTTACAGTTTGTCTTCGTGAAGTCATTGTCTGCTTGCATGATCTGATTGACTTCACTGAGTGGAGACTGTTGTTGATTGGATTCATACTATCTTCCTTCTTGATCCATTCTACCTAGCTGCTGATAGTCTTCGTACTTTCACTTCATTGGTTACTTGACTATGGCTTGTCTAGTGTAGTCTACCTTCCGCTGCATATTAATAGGTTCATTTCTACTGTTTGTCTTCAAAGCCCCTGTGTTTTGAAGACTTTCATAAAAATCGCCTATTCACCCCCTCTAGTTGATAACTAGCACTTTCAATTGGTATCAGAGCAAGGTGCTCCCTTGTTTTGGGTGATTCGGTTTAACCACCTAGAGTTTTAGCTATGTCAACTCCAGGGATAATCAAAGTCTTCGCTGCGTGCCATGTCTTCAATGGCACTGATTACCCTTGCTGGAAGAATAAGATGCACATGCATCTTGAAGCCATTGATGTCGACCTTTGGTATCTCATCAAGAACAACGTTCCCAAGGCTTGTGAAGGCGTCACCCCAGCTTATGTCAAGAAGTTCATTCAACTGGATTCTACTACCAAGAACATCATCTGTGGTCATGTGAGCAAAGGATAGTATGGCCGGGTGAGTGATCTGGAAACTGCAACGCTAGTCTGGGACTGGCTCTCCAAGGTCAATGAAGGCGTCTCAACCCAGAGGGACTCAAGGATCAGTGTTCTTCGCAATCTCTTCTACCGCTTCAACAGAAATGACAATGAGAATGTTCAGCTGACGTTTGATCGCCTCACTGACATCACAAATGAGCTTCATGCACTTGGTGTTGGGGAACGTAGCAGAAATTCAAAATTTTCTACGCATCACCAAGATCAATCTATGGAGTAATCTAGCAACGAGGGGAAGGAGACTGCATCTACATACCCTTGTAGATCGCTAAGCGGAAGCGTTCAAGTGAACGGGGTTGATGGAGTCATACTCGTCGTGATCCAAATCACCGAAGATCCTAGTGCCGAACGGACGGCACCTCCGTGTTCAACACACGTACATCCCGGTGACGTCTCCTACGCCTTGATCCAGCAAGGGGAGAAGGAGAGGTTGGGGAAGACTCCATCCAGCAGCAGCACGACGGCGTGGTGGTGGTGGAGGAGCGTGGTACTCCAGCAGGGCTTCGCCAAGTACCACAAGAGACGAGGAGGAAGAGAGGTAGGGCTGCGCCAAGAGGGAGAGGATCTCGTGTGTTTTGCAGCCTCCAATACCTCAAGTATATATAAGGGAAGGGGAGGGGCTGCACCCCCACCTAGGGTTCCCTCCCTAGGGGTGGCGGCAGCCCCCAGATCCCATCTGGGTGGCGGCCAGGTGGAGGGGGAGAGGGAGGCGCACCAGGCATGGGCCCTAAGGCCCATCTGCCCTTAGGGTTTGCCCCCCTCCTCCCCTTAGCCACCTTGGGCCCTTGTGGGGGGCGCACCAGCCCACCTGGGGCTGGTCCCCTCCCACACTTGGCCCATGCAGCCCTCCGGGGCTGGTGACCCCAATTGGTGGACCCCCGGGACCCTCCCGGTGGTCCCGGTACGTTACCGATAAACCCTGAAACTTTTCCGGTGACCAAAACAGGACTTCCCATATATAAATCCTTACCTCCGGACCATTCCGGAACTCCTCGTGACGTTCGGGATCTCATCCGGGACTCTGAACAACATTCGGTAACCACGTATATCTATTCCCTATAACCCTAGCATCATCGAACCTTAAGTGTGTAGACCCTATGGGTTCGGGAGACATGCAGACATGACCGAGATGACTCTCCGGTCAATAACCAACAGCGGGATCTGGATACCCATGTTGGCTCCCACATGTTCCACGATGATCTCATCGGATGAACCACGATGTCAAGGACTTAATCAATCCCGTATACAATTCCCTTTGTCTAGCGGTATGATACTTGCCCGAGATTCGATCGTCGGTATCCCGATACCTTGTTCAATCTCGTTACCGGGAAGTCTATTTACTCGTTCCATAACACATCATCCCGTGATCAACTCCTTGATCACATTGTGCACATTATGATGATGTCCTACCGAGTGGGCCCAGAGATACCTCTCCGTCACACGGAGTGACAAATCCCAGTCTCGATTCGTGCCAACCCAACAGACACTTTCGGAGATACCTGTAGTGCACCTTTATAGCCACCCAGTTACGTTGTGACGTTTGGCACACCCAAAGCACTCCTACGGTATTTGGGAGTTGCACAATCTCATGGTCTAAGGAAATGATACTTGACATTAGAAAAGCTTAAGCATACGAACTACACGATCTTGTGCTATGCTTAGGATTGGGTCTTGTCCATCACATCATTCTCCTAATGATGTGATCCCGTTATCAACGACATCCAATGTCCATGGTCAGGAAACCGTAACCATCTATTGATCAACGAGCTAGTCAACTAGAGGCTTACTAGGGACATGGTGTTGTCTATGTATCCACACATGTATCTGAGTTTCCTATCAATACAATTCTAGCATGGATAATAAACGATTATCATGAACAAGGAAATATAATAATAGCTAATTTATTATTGCCTCTAGGGCATATTTCCAACAGTCTCCCACTTGCACTAGAGTCAATAATCCAGTTCACATCGATATGTGATTAACACTCAAGGTCACATCCCCATGTGACTAACACCCAAAGAGTTTACTAGAGTCAATAATCTAGTTCACATTACCATGCGATTAACACTCGATGAGTTCTGGGTTTGATCATGTTATGCTTGTGAGAGATGTTATAGTCAACGGGTCTGAATCTTTCAGATCCGTGTATGCTTTACAAATCTCTATGTCATCTCCTAGATGCAGCTACCATGTTCTATTTGGAGCTATTCCAAATAACTGTTCCACTTGGAGCTATTCTAAATTGTTGCTCCATTATACGTATTTGGTATCTCTACTCAGAGCTATCCGGATATGTGTTAAGCTTGCATCGACGTAGCCCTTTACGACGAACTCTTTTACCACCTCCATAATCGAGAAAATTCCTTAGTCCACTAGTTCCTAAGGATAATTTAGACCACTATCTGGTGATCTACTCCTAGATTACCTTTGTACCATCTTGCCAGATATGTGGCAAGGCACACATCAGGTGCGGTGCACAGCATAGCATACTGTAGAGCCTATGTCTAAAGCATAGGGGACGACCTTCGTCCTTTCTCTCTATTCTGCCGCGGTCAGGTTTCGAGTCTTACTCAATGTTCACACCTTATAACACAGGCAAGAACTCCTTCTTTGCCGATCCATTTTGAACTCCTTCAAAATCTTGTCACGGCATGTATTCATTTGAAAGTACTATTAAGCGTTTTGATCTATCCTTATAGATCTTAATGCTCAATACTCAAGTAGCCTAATCCAGGTTTTTCATTGAAAATCACTTTTCAAATAACTCTGCATGCTTTCCAGAAATTCTACATCATTTCTGATCAATAATATGTTAACAACATATACTCATCGGAAATTCTATAGTGCTCCCACTCACTTCTTTGGAAATACAAGTTTCTTATAAACTTTGTATAAACCCAAAATCTTTGATCATCATCAAAGCGTATATTCCAACTCTGAGATGCTTACTCCAGTCCTTAGAAGGATTGCTAGAGCTTTGCATACTTGTTAGCATCTTTCAGGATTGACAAAACCTTTCGGTTGTATCTCATACAACCTTTCCTCAAGAAAATCGTCGAGGAAACAATGTTTTTGACATCCTATCTGCATGATTTCATAAATAATGCAGTAACTGCTAACATAATTCCAACAGATTCTTAGCATTGCTACGAGTGAGAAAGTCTCATCGTAGTCAACTCCTTGAACTTGTCGGGAAACATCTTAACGACAAGTCGAGCTTTCTCAATGGTGACACTTACCATCATTGTCTGTCTTCCTTTTAAAATCCATATGTACCTAACAGCCTTACGACCATCAAGTAGTTCTTCCAAAGTCTACACTTTGTTTTCATATATGGATCCTCTCTCGGATTATATGGCCTCGAGCCATTTTGGAATCCAGGCCCACCATCGCTTCTCCATAGCTCTTAGGTTCATTGTTGTCTAGCAACATGACTTCCAAGACAGGATTACGTACCACTCTGAAGTAGTACGCATCCTTGTCATCCCACGAGGTTTGGTAGTGACTTGATCTGAAGTTTCATGATCACTATCATAAGCTTCCACTTCAATTGGTGTAGGTGCCATAGGAACAACTCCCTGTGCCCTGCCACACACTAGTTGAAGAGACGGTTCAATAACCTTATCAAGTCTCCACCATCCTCCCACTCAATTCTTTCGAGAGAAACTTTTCCTCGAGAAAGGACCCGATTCTAGAAACAATCCCTTATTGCTTTCGGATCTAAGACATGAGGTATACCCAACTGTTTTGGGTGTCCTATGAAGATGTATTTATCCGCTTTGGGTTCTAGCTTATCAGCCTGAAACTTTTCACATAAGTGTTGCAGCCCCAAACTTTTAAGAAATGACAACTTAGGTTTCTCTAAACCATAGTTCATACGGTGTCATCTCATCGGAATTACGTGGTGCCCTTTTTTTTAAAGTGAATGTGGTTGTCTCTAATGCCTAACCCATAAACTATCGTGGTAATTCGATAAGAGACATCATGGTATGCATCATATCCAATAGGGTGCAGTTATGATGTTCGGACACACCATCACACCATGGTGTTCCTGGCTATATTGGTTGTGAAACAATTTCCACAATGTCTTAATTCTGTGCCAAACTCGTAATTTAGATATTCATCTCTACGATCATATCATAGACATTTTATCCTCTTGTCACGATGATGTTCAACTTCACTCTGAAATTACTTGAACCTTTCAATAATTTAGACTTATGTTTCATCAAGTAAATATACTCAGTGTCTACTCAAATCATCTGTGAAGTAAGAACATAACGATATCCACTACATGCCTCTGCACTCATTGGACTACGCACATCAAGATGTATTACTTCCAACAAGTTGCTTTCTTGTTCCATTTTACTGAAAACGAGGCTCTCAGTCATCTTGCTCATGTGGTATGATTTGCATGTCTCAAGTGATTCAAAATCAAGTGAGTCCAAACGATCCATCTGTATAGAGTTTCTTCATGCATATCTACCAACAAACATGGTTCGCATGTCTCAATCCTTTCAAAAATGAGTGAGTCCAGAGATCCATCAACATGGAGCTTCTTCATGCGTTTTATACCAATATGACTTAAGTGGCAGTGCCACAAGTAGGTGGTACTATCATTACTATCTTATATCTTTTGGCATGAACATGTGTATCACTACGATCGAGATTCAATAAACCATTCATTTTAGGTGCAAGACCATTGAAGGTATTATTCAAATAAACAGAGTAACCATTATTCTCCTTAAATGAATAACCATATTGAGATAGACATAATCCAATCATGTCTATGCTCAATGCAAACACCAATCTCGATGGTAGAGGGAGCGTGCGATGCTTGATCACATCAAGCTTGGAAAAACTTCCAACACATATCGCCAGCTCACCTTTAGCTAGTCTCCGTTTACTCCGCAGCCTTTTATTTCGAGTTTACTAACATCTAGCAACCGAACCGGTATCTAATACCCTGGTGCTACTAGGAGTACTAGTAAAGTACACATTAACACAATGTATATCCAATATACTTCTATCGACCTTGCCAGCCTTCTCATCTACCAAGTATCTAGGGTAATTCTGCTTGAGTGACTGTTCCCCTTATTACAGAAGCACTTAGTCTCGGGCTTGGGTTCAACTTTGGGTTTCTTCACTAGAACAGCAGCTGATTTTCCGTTTCATGAAGTATCCCTTCTTGCCCTTGCCCTTCTTGAAACTAGTGGTTTCACCAACCATCAACAATTGATGCTCCTTCTTGATTTCTACTTTTGTGGTGTCAAACATCGCGAATATCTCAAGGATCATCATATATGTCCCCGATATATTATAGTTCATCACGAAGCTCTAGTAGCTTGGTGGTAATTACTTCAGAGAAACATCACTATCTCATCTGGAAGATCAACTCCCACTCGATTAAAATGAGTGTTGTACTCAGACAATCTGAGCACAAGCTCAACAATTGAGCTTTTCTCCCTTAGTTTGCAGGCTAAGAAAATCGTCGGAGGTCTTATACCTCTTGACGTGGGCACGAGCCTGAAATCCCAATTTCAGCCCTCAGAACATCTCATATGTTTCTCGATGTTTTAAAACGTCTTTGATGCCTCAATTCTAAACCATTTAGCATCACGCACTGAACTATCATGTAGTCATCAAAATGTGTATGTCAGATGTTCGCAACATCCACAGACGACGTTCGAGGTTCAGCACATTGAGCGGTGCATTAAGGACATAAGCCTTCTATGAAGCAATGAGGACAATCCTCAGTTTACGGACCTAGTCCGCATAATTGCTACTATCAACTTTCAACTAAATTTTCTCTAGGAACATATCTAAACAGTAGAACTAAAGCGCGAGCTACGACATAATTTGCAAAGACCTTTTGACTATGTTCAGCATAATTAAGTTCATCTTATGAACTCCCACTCAGATAGACATCCCTCTAGTCATCTAAGTGATTACATGATCCGAGTTAACTAGGCCGTGTCCGATCATCACGTGAGACGGACTAGTCAACATCGGTGAACATCTTCATGTTGATCGTATCTACCATACGACTCATGCTCGACCTTTCGGTCTCTTGTGTTCCGAGGCCATGTCTGTACATGCTAGGCTCGTCAAGTCAATCTAAGTGTTTCGCGTGTGTAAATCTGGCTTACACCCGTTGTATGTGAATGTAAGAATCTATCACACCCGATCATCACGTGGTGCTTCGAAATGACGAACTTCCGCAACGGTGCACGGTTAGGGGGAACACTTTCTTGAAATTTTAATGAGGGATCATCTTAGTTACTACCGTCATTCTAAGCAAATAAGATGCAAAAACATGATAAACATCACATGCAATCAAATAGTGACATGATATGGCCAATATCATATTGCTCCTTTTGATCTCCATCTTCGGGGCTCCATGATCATCATCGTCACCGGCATGACACCATGATCTCCATCATCATGATCTCCATCATTGTGTCTCCATGAAGTTGTCTCGCCAACTTATTACTTCTACTACTATGGCTACCGGTTAGCAATAAAGTAAAGTAATTACATGGCGTTGTTCAATGACACGCAAGTCATACAATAAATAAAGACAACTCCTATGGCTCCTGCCGGTTGTCATACTCATCAACATGCAAGTCGTGATTCCTATTACAAGAACATGATCAATCTCATACATCACATATCATTCATCACATTCTTCTTGGCCATGTCACATCACATAGCATACCCTGCAAAAACAAGTTAGACGTCCTCTAATTGTTGTTTGCATGTTTTACGTGGCTGCTATGGGTTTCTAGCCAGAATGTTTCTTACCTACGCAAAAACCACAACGTGATATGCCAATTGCTATTTACCCTTCATAAGGACCCTTTTCATCGAATCCGATCTGACTAAAGTGGGAGAGACAGACACCCGCTAGCCACCTTATGCAACTAGTGCATGTCAGTCGGTGGAACCAGTCTCACGTAAGAGTACGTGTAAGGTCGGTCCGGGCCGCTTCATCCCACAATGCCGCCGAATCAAGATTGGACTAGTAGCGGTAAGCATATTGAACAAAATCAATGCCCACAACTACTTTGTGTTCTACTCGTGCATAGAAACTACGCATAGACCTAGCTCATGATGCCACTATTGGGGAACGTAGCAGAAATTCAAAATTTTCTACGCATCACCAAGATCAATCTATGGAGTAATCTAGCAACGAGGGGAAGGAGAGTGCATCTACATACCCTTGTAGATCGCTAAGCGGAAGCGTTCACGTGAACGGGGTTGATGGAGTCGTACTCGTCGTGATCCAAATCACCGAAGATCCTAGTGCGGAACGGACGGCACCTCCGTCTTCAACACACGTACAGCCCGGTGACGTCTCCTACGCCTTGATCCAGCAAGGGGAGAAGGAGAGGTTGGGGAAGAATCCATCCAGCAGAAGCACGACGGCGTGGTGGTGGTGGAGGAGCGTGGTACTCCAGCAGGGCTTCGCCAAGCACCGCAAGAGACGAGGAGGAAGAGAGGTAGGGCTGCGCCAAGAGGGAGAGGATCTCGTGTGTCTTGCAGCCTCCAATACCTCAAGTATATATAGGGGAAGGGGAGGGGCTGCACCCCCACCTAGGGTTCCCTCCCTAGGGGTGGCGGCAGCCCCCAGATCCCATTTGGGTGGCGGCCAGGTGGAGGGGGAGAGGGAGGCGCACCAGGCATGGGCCCTAAGGCCCATCTGCCCTTAGGGTTTGCCCCCCCTCCTCCCCTTAGGCGCCTTGGGCCCTTCTAGGGGGGGCGCACCAGCCCACCTGGGGCTGGTCCCCTCCCACACTTGGCCCATGCAGCCCTCCGGGGCTGGTGGCCCCACTTGGTGGACCCCCGGGACCCTCCTGATGGTCCCGGTACGTTACCGACAAACCCCGAAACTTTTCCGGTGACCAAAACAGGACTTCCCATATATAAATCTTTACACCCGGACCATTCTGAAACTCCTCGTGACGTCCGGGATCTCATCCGGGACTCCGAACAACATTCGATAACCACGTATATCTATTCCCTATAACCCTAGCGTCATCGAACCTTAAGTGTGTAGACCCTACGGGTTCGGGAGACATGCAGACATGACCGAGATGACTCTCCGGTCAATAACCAACAGCGGGATCTGGATACCCATGTTGGCTCCCACATGTTCCACGATGATCTCATCGGATGAACCACGATGTCAAGGACTTAATCAATCCCGTATACAATTCCCTTTGTCTAGCGGTACGATACTTGCCCGAGATTCGATTGTCGGTATCCCGATACCTTGTTCAATCTCGTTACCGGGAAGTCTCTTTACTCGTTCCGTAACACATCATCCTGTGATCAACTCCTTGATCACATTGTGCACATTATGATGATGTCCTACCGAGTGGGCCTAGAGATACCTCTCCGTCACACGGAGTGACAAATCCCAGTCTCGATTCGTGCCAACCCAACAGACACTTTCGGAGATACCCGTAGTGCACCTTTATAGCCACCCAATTACGTTGTGACGTTTGGCACACCCAAAGCACTCCTACGGTATCCGGGAGTTGCACAATCTCATGGTCTAAGGAAATGATACTTGACATTAGAAAAGCTTAAGCATACGAACTACACGATCTTGTGCTATGCTTAGCATTGGGTCTTGTCCATCACATCATTCTCCTAATGATGTGATCCCGTTATCAACGACATCCAATGTCCATGGTCAGGAAACCCTAACCATCTATTGATCAACGAGCTAGTCAACTAGAGGCTTACTAGGGACATGGTGTTGTCTATGTATCCACACATGTATCTGAGTTTCCTATCAATACAATTCTAGCATGGATAATAAACAATTATCATGAACAAGGAAATAAAATAATAACTAATTTATTATTGCCTCTAGGGCATATTTCCAACACTTGGCGCCACTGAGATCACCAAGCATGAAATCGTCAAGAGACTCTTGAGATCACTCGACAGCTATTTGACACCCTGGCCCTGATGATTCAAGAACTTCCTGACTTCAAGACTCTCGATCCATCTGACATACTTGAAAGGCTCAACACACATGAGTTCCAGCTATCTGAGAAACAAGATATCTATGGTCCCAACCATGGTCGAGCTCGCGGTTTGAATGCAAAGGCTGTTTCCTCATCTGATGAAGAATATGACTGCAGTTCTGGGGATCCTGAAGACATTGGAAAAGAACTTGCCATGCTTGTGAAGAAGTTCCAAAGGTTCACCAGGAAGAAAGGCTCCAGACAGTCTTCAAGATCCAGCTGAAGAAATGTTGAAGCTTCCTCCCGTGACTACAAGAAAAGAATGTGCCACAAGTGCAAGAAACCTGGTCACTACATCTCTGAATGTCCTCAATGCGACAATGAGAACAACAACAAGAAGAAGAGCAAGGAATATGATTCTGATGACAATAAGAAGATGAAATCTTCAAAGTCTTCTTCCAAGTCTCCGTTGAAGTCTTCATCACACAAGAATATCTCATCTAGCAAGGGTCGTGTGTTTGTTGGCAAGGAAATGGATTCAGAGGAGTCTGCATCTAAGGAGGTGGAGATGGAGTCTGAAGAGGAATCTGATTCAGGCGTGGCAAGCCTGGCTTTAGCTTCAGCATACGTCACCAAGTCCATCTTCGATACTGAAGACGATGGCCTCTTCACCAATGCTGATGCTAATGAGGATGACTCTGCTGCCACCTACTGCTTCATGGCACATGGTGCCAAGGTAAACTCACGTGATGCTTGATACGTCTCCAACATATCTATAATTTTTGATTGTTCCATGCTATTATATTATCTGTTTTGTATGTTAATGGGCTTTATTTTAAACTTTTACATTATTTTTGGGACTAACCTATTAACCGGAGGCCCAGCCCAAATTGCTGTTTTTTTGCCTATTTTAGTGTTTCACAGAAAAGGAACATCAAAAAGAGTCCGAACGGAATGAAACCTTCGGGAGCGTTATTTTTGGAACAAACGTGATCCAGGAGACTTGGAGTGGACATCAAGAAACAATTGAGGAGTCCACAAGGCAGGGGGTGCGCCCTCCACCCTCGTGGGCCCCTCATTGCTCCACCGACCTACTTCTTCCTCCTATATATATACCCATATACCCTGAGAACATCCAGGAGCACCACGAAACCCTATTTCCACTGCCGCAACCTTCTGTACCCAAGAGATCCCATCTTGGGGCCTTTTCCGGAGCTCCGCCGGAGGGGGCATTGATCACGGAGGGCCTCTACATCAACTCCATGGACCCTCCGATGATGTGTGAGTAGTTTATTTCAGACCTTTCGATCCATAGCTAGTAGCTAGATGGCTTCATTTCCCTCTTTGGAACTCAATACAAAGTTCTCCATGATTCTCTTGGAGATCTATTCGATGTAATCTTCTTTTGCGGTGTGTTTGTCGAGATCCGATGAATTGTGGGTTTATGATCAAGTTTACCTATGAACAATATTTGAATCTTCTCTGAATTCTTTTATGTATGATTGGTTTATCTTTGCAAGTCTCTTTGAATTATCAGTTTGGTTTGGCCTACTAGATTGATCTTTCTTGCAATGGGAGAAGTGCTTAGCTTTGGGTTCAATCTTGCGGTGCTCGATCCCAGTGATAGAAAGGGAAACGAGATGTATTGTATTGTTGCCATCGAGGATAAAAAGATGGGGTTTACATCATATTACATGAGTTTATCCCTCTACATCATGTCATCTTGCTTAAGGCGTTACTCTGTTCTTATGAACTTAATACTCTAGATGCATGCTAGATAGTGGTCCATGTGTGGAGTAATAGTAGTAGATGCAGGCAGGAGTCGGTCTACTTGTCACGGACGTGATGCCTATATACATGATCATACCTAGATATTCTCATAATTATTCGCTTTTCTATCAATTGTTCGACAGTAATTTGTTCACCCACCGTAATAATTATGTTATCTTGTGAGAAGCTACTAGTGAAACCTATGGCCCCCGGGTCTATTCTCTATCATACAAGTTTCCAATATATTATATTTTGCAATTTTCACTTTCAATCTATATCATAAAAATACCAAAAATATTTATTTTATTATTATCATCTCTATCAGATCTCACTCCTGCAAGTGGTCGTGAAGGGATTGACAACCCCTTTATCGCGTTGGTTGCAAGGTTCTTATTTGTTTGTGTAGGTACGAGGTGACTCGCACGTGGTCTCCTACTGGATTGATACCTTGGTTCTCAAAAACTGAGGGAAATACTTACGCTGCTCTACTGCATCACCGTTTCCTCTTCAAGGGAAAACCAACATAGTGGTCTAGAGGCAGCAAGAAGGATTTCTGGCGCCGTTGCCGGGGAGATCTACGCCAAGTCAAGACATACCAAGTACCCATCACAACTCTTATCCTTCGCATTACATTATTTGCCATTTGCCTCTCATTTTCCTTTCCCCCACTTCACCCTTGCCGTTTTATTCGCCCTCTTTTTCCGTTCCCCTTCTCCTTTTCAATTTGCCTCTTTTGCCTGTTTCTTGTTTGCTTGTGTGTTGGATTGCTTGCTTGTCACGATGGCTCAAGATAATACTAAATTGTGTGACTTTGCTAATACCAACAATAATGATTTTATTAGCACTCCGATTGCTCCTCTTACCGATGCTGAATCTTGTGAAATTAATACTGCCTTGCTGAATCTTGTCATGAAAGATCCGTTTTCTGGCCTTCCTAGTGAAGATGTCGCTACCCATCTAAACAACTTTATTGATTTGTGTGATATGAAAAAGAAGAAAGGTGTGGATAATGATATTGTTAAACTTAAGCTATTTCCGTTCTCGCTTAGAGATCGTGCTAAAGTTTGGTTTTCGTGTTTGCCTAAAAATAGTATTGATTCATGGAATAAGTGCAAAGATGCTGTTATCTCTAAGTATTTTCCTCCCTCTAATATAATCTCTCTTAGAAACGATATTATGAATTTTAAGCAACTTGATCATGAGCATGTTGCACAATCTTGGGAGAGGATGAAATTAATGATACGTAATTGCCCTACACATGGATTGAATTTATGGATGATTATACAAAAAGTTTATGCAGGATTGAATTTTGCTTCTAGAAATCTTTTAGATTCGGCGGCGGGAGGCACTTTTATGGAAATCACTTTAGGAGAAGCTACCAAACTCCTAGATAATATTATGGTTAATTACTCTCAATGGCACACGGAAAGATCTACTAGTAAAAAGGTGCATGCAATTGAAGAGCTTAATGTTTTGAGTGGAAAGATGGATGAACTTATGAAATTGTTTACTAATAAGAGTGCTCCTACTGATCCTAATGATATGCCTTTGTCTACTTTGATTGAGAATAATAATGAATCTATGCATGTGAATTTTGTTGGTAGAAACAATTTTGGTAACAACGCGTATAGAGGTAATTTTAATTCTAGGCCGTTCCCTAGTAATTCCTCTAAGAATTATGGTAATTACTACAACAATTCTTATGGAAATTATAATAAGACGCCCTCTGATTTTGAATGTATTATTAAAGAATTTATTAGTTTGCAAAAGAGTTACAATGCTTTGATTGAAGAAAAATTGCTTAAGATTGATGAGTTGGCTAGGAACGTGGATAGAATTTCTCTTGATGTTGATTCTTTGAAACTTAGATCTAATCCACCTAAGCATGATATCAATGAGTCTCTCAAAGCCATGAGAATTTCCATTGATGAGTGCAAAGAAAGAACCGCTAGGATGCGTACTAAGAAAGATTGCTTTGTGAAGGCGTGTTCTTCTAGTTTTCATGATAATAAAGATTAAGATCTAAAAGTGATTGATGTGTCCCCTATTAAATCTTTCTTTTGCAATATGAATCTTGATAAATATGGGACTGGAGATGAGTCAACTTTAGTTAGAAGGCGTCCCAATGATTCGGAGTTTTTAGATCTTGATGCAAAAATTGTTAAAAGTGGGATTGAAGATGTTAAAACTTTAAATAGCAATGAACCCACTATCTTGGATTTCAAGGAATTTAATTATGATAATTGCTCTTTGATAGATTCTATTTCCTTGTTGCAATCCGTGCTAAATTCTCCTCATGCTTATAGTCAAAATAAAGCTTTTACTAAACATATCATTGATGCTTTGATGCAATCTTATGAAAAAAACTTGAGTTGGAAGTTTCTATCCCAAGAAAACTTTGTGATGAGTGGAAACCGACTATTAAAATAAAAATTAAATATCATGAATGCTATGCTTTGTGTGATTTGGGTGCTAGTGTTTCCACGATCCCAAAAACTTTATGTGATTTGCTAGGTTTCCGTGAATTTGACGAAATTTCTCTAACCTTGCACCTTGTGGATTCCACTATTAAGAAACCTATGGGAAAGATTAATGATGTTCTTATTGTTGAAAATAGGAATTATGTTCCCGTAGATTTCATTGTTCTTGATATATATGGCAATCCTTCTTGTCCTATTATTCTTGGTAGACCTTTCCTTAGAACGATTGGTGCAATTATTGATATAAAGGAAGGGAATATTAGATTCCAATTTCCGTTAAGGAAAGGCATGGAACACTTCCCTAGAAATAAAATTAAATTACCATATGAATCTATTATGAGAGCCACTTATGGATTGCCTACCAAAGATAGCAATACCTAGATCTATCTTCGCTTTTATGCCTAGCTAGGGGCGTTAAACGATAGCGCTTGTTGGGAGGCAACACAATTTTATTTTTGTTCTTTGATTTTTGCTCCTGTTTAGTAATAAATAATTTATCTAGCCTCTGTTTTGGTTTTCTTTTTGTGTTTAATTAGTGTTTGTGCCAAGTAGAACCGTTGGGAAGACTTGGGGAAAGTCTTTTTGATCTTGCTGTAAAAAACAGAAAATTTAGCGCTCACGAGAATTGTGCCATTTTTTATTGGAGAGTGCTATCTAGTTTAATTATTTTTTCATATGATTAATAGATAAATTCCTCACGTCCAGAAATTTATTTTAGAATTTTTGGGGTTCCATAAGTTTGCGTTAGTTACAGATTACTACGGATTGTTTTGTTTTTGACAGATTCTATTTTTCGTGTGTTGTTTGCTTATTTTGATGAGTCTATGGCTAGTAAAAGAGTTTATAAACCATAGAGAAGTTGGAATACAGTAGGTTCAACACCAATATAAATAAAGAATGAGTTCATTACAGTACCTTGAAGTGGTGTTTTCTTTTCTTTCGCTAACGGAGCTCACGAGATTTTCTGTTAAGTTTTGTGTTGTGAAGTTTTCAAGTTTTGGGTAAAGATTTGATGGATTCTGGAACAAGGAGTGGCAAGAGCCTAATCTTGGGGATGGCCAAGGAACCCCAAGGTAAATCCAAGGACACCAAAAAGCCTAAGATTGGGGATGCCCTGGAAGGCATCCCCTCTTTTGTCTTCGTTCATCGGTAACTTTACTTGGAGCTATAGTTTTATTCACCACATCATATGTGTTTTGCTTGGAGCATCTTGTATGATTTGAGTCTTTGCTTTTTAGTTTTCCACAATAATCCTTGCTGTACACACCTTTTGAGAGAGACACACATGAATCGGAATTTATTAGAATACTCTATGTGCTTCACCTATATCTTTTGAGGTATACAATTTTTGCTCTAGTGCTTCACTTATATCTTTTAGAGCACAACGTTGGTTCTATTTTATAGAAATAATTGATCTCTCATGCTTCACTTATATTATTTTAAGAGTCCTTTAGAACAACATGGCAATTTTCTTTTAGGCATAATAAAAACTTTCATATAAGTGCATTGAATACTATGAGAAGTTTGATACTTGATAATTGTTTTGAGATATGAAGATGGTGATATTAGAGTCATGCTAGTTGAGTAGTTGTGAATTTTAGAAATACTTGTGTTGAAGTTTGTGATTCCCGTAGCATGCACGTATGGTGAACTATTATGTGATGAAGTCGGAGCATGATTTATTTATTGATTGCCTTCCTTATGAGTGGCGGTCGAGGACGAGCATGCTCGTAGTACTTTGTTTTGATAACTAATAGATTTTTGCAATAAGTATGTGAGTTATTTATGACTAATGTTGAGTCCATGGATTATATGCACCCTCACCCTTCCACCATTGCTAGCCTCTCTAGTACCGCGCAACTTTCGCCGGTACCATAAACCCACCATATACCTTCCTCAAAACAGCCACCATACCTACCTATCATGGCATTTCCATACCCATTCCGAGATATATGCCATGCAACTTTCCACTGTTCCGTTTGTTATGACACGCGTCATCATTGCCATATTGATTTGCATGATCATGTAGTTGACATCGTAATTGTGGCAAAGCCACCGTTCATAATTCTTTCATACATGTCACTCTTGATTTATTGCATATCCTGGTACACCGCCGAAGGCATTCACATAGAGTCATATTTTGTTCTAAGTATTGAGTTGTAATTCTTGAGTTGTAAGTAAAAAGAAGTGTGATGATCATCATTATTAGAGCATTGTCCCAGTGAGGAAAGGATGATGGAGACTATGATTCCCCCACAAGTCGGGATGAGACTCCGCATGAAAAAAAGAGGCCAAGAAAAGAAGGCCCAAATAAAAAATGAGGGAAAAAGAGAGAAGGGACAACGTTACTATCCTTTTTCTACACTTGTGCTTCAAAGTAGCACCATGATCTTCATGATAGAGAGTCTCCTATGTTGTCACTTTCGTAAACTAGTAGGAATTTTACATTATAGAACTTGGATTGTATATTCCAATGATGGGCTTCCTCAAATTTCCCTAGGTCTTCGTGAGCAAGCAAGTTGGATGCACACCCACTTAGTATCTTTTGTTGAGCTTTCATACACTTATAGCTCTAGTGCATCTGTTTCATGGCAATCCCTACTCACTCACATTGATATCTATTGATGGGCATCTCCATAGCCCGTTGATACGCCTAGTTGATGTGAGACTATCTTCTCCTTTTTGTCTTCTCCACAACCACCATTCTATTCCATCATAGTGCTATATCCATGGCTCACGCTCATATATTGCGTGAAAATTGAAAAAGTTTGAGAACATCAAAAGTATGAAACAATTGCTTGGCTTGTCATCGGGGTTGTGCATGATTTAATACTTTGTGTGATGAAGATAGATCATAGCCATACTATATGATTTTGTAGGGATAACTTTCTTCGGCCATGTTATTTTGAGAAGACATGATTGCTTAGTTAGTATGCTTGAAGTATTATTATTTCTATGTAGCGACCCGACCTTAAACGGCCAAGCCTCTGTGTATCCGTGCCATCCCTGGATCGGTATGCTGGCATACACAGTACATCAATGTATATATCAAAGTGCAATCACATGTATAAATAACATAAAACTGATATATACCTCATAAGTCTCAGCGGAAACAAACATAAGGGTGTGGAGTCCATCAACGCTAACGGCAAGTTGAGTGTAGACCGTAACCCTACAACGTAACTCTTACTCGTCGTAGAAAAATCCCTGCAACATAAGACGTTGCAGCCCTGTAGGTCAGTACATTGAATGTACTGGCAAGTCACATCATAAGAATAATGAACCTATTTGTACATGCAATTTGGCTGGTGGAAAGCTCTAAGTTTAGTTTTTGCATAAAGCTAGTTTTTCCCTAGAATAAAATATATTATTCTACCACTACTGTATAGCATAGGATGAGTTGGTAAACCCAACTTAATCCATCCCCAAAGTTTCATTTAAAACCCAACTGTTTAATTAAGAGTGATGAGATCTCCCATCATTTCCACTACTAGATGCTCAAGTTGTCCGTAACCGGGGACATGGCTAATCGATTAGGTTCTAACACTCTGCAGAGGTTTGCGCACTTTTCCCCACAAGACTCGATCGCCTCCCTTGAAGTTCTCGCACTGCCTGGCGTTTGAGAATAGGATGACCGAGACATAGTCTTTCGAAAATGTTCCCCCTTAACCCACGGATAGGCCGGTACACCTACATCATTCTACATCTGCTAGCCCATCCCGGAAGGGGTCACACTATCTACTCAACTAAGCCAGAGCCCATATTGGCTTGTGGCTGCACACGGAAGCTTCTAGACATGAGAATACGATTGATCTCTTTGAGCCTGGGCGGACGGACCACTAGTGGTGCACCACCATGGATTTCCCATGCATGCTCCCACTGTACTTCGCCACCATTCAAACCAAACCTCCGCCCAGGTAGTTCATTAAGTTATCTTGGTTCTACTTACTACTTTGTCACTCATCTCTCACAATGAACACTTCCCAATCCACATCTACATTGGCGAGGCAAAATTAAACTTACGCGGTGGTGAAAAAGGTATATGGTTCAAACCTACCTCAATGAACTACTAGGTAACGGCATAGCCATCTAGCAACAATAAATCCTACCATACAATCCTACCACAAAAGGACTAAGTGCATAATATAAAAACATAGGTAATTGGAAGAATGGTCAAATGTGAACTTGCCTTGGTAATAGTTGATGAAGATTATATCACTCTCAGAAATTTACTTAATAGAACTATTCATCACTCTCCAATGAAAATCTATAAAGTCAAACATTGCATTCACATAAGCAATCATTTCAGAGAACCAAATAACATGCAACATGAAAAGACTCGGAAAATCCAAATGAACACACAACACACTTAACTATCAAAAGTAAATACTAAGTGCAAAACAACATAGGGCATGGGTGCCAAAAATTGTGACGTGGACCACATTGCCTACTAGGCATACGAGTAAAACTACTATGGACAGATCCTAATGTGTGAAAAATATTGTGAGATAGGTCCAAGTGATAGGGTTTGGCAACGGTGACACGGTGCAAAAAGAATCACGTCAATCGGAGCTACAGTTTAGGAGATATGGCCAATTGAAGTTTGAATTCAAATCTGAATAAAGTTCAAATTTGAATTTGGCCAAAAGTTTTAAAAGTTGGTTTTCTGGATAAAGCTATTCGAGACGAACATTTTGCTGCTGGTTTCATCGAATTTGGACTTACGGTTAAAAAGTTGTGGCTATTCTAAGTTTAGGGGCTAAACTGCTAATTACAGGGACTGAACGGTGAAGAAAGTTATCACAAACAAGTCCTGGCCACGTGGCAGGTTCCTACTGGCCAAAAGGTGTTCACTGCAGAAGCTTATACGGCGAACGATCGTAACGTAGGCAAAACATCGGCGACGGCTAGAAAAATAAATAAACCAGAGATCGGTTTGACTAAACCGAACGGTTTACTAAAGCCCGCGGTTAACCGATCTAATTCAAATATAAAAAAACCTAAACTAAGAGAACGGGGCAGTGGCTCACAATGGCGACGATGACGAACAGGGACGGCGGCGCTGGCATTGGCCGGTGATGGGGCGGCGACTCCGGCGGGCCTCAGCGGCGGGGAAGAGGACAGACGAGATGGGAGAGAGGTGGGCGGTCCGGTGGTGGTGACGGCGCGCGTCGGGGTGGCCGGGACGGGTGGAGCGAAGGGTGGCGGCTCCATGCTCCGGCGAGGACGCATGTCGTCGGGGCGGCGTCTCTGGTGACCTAGGGACAAGAGGAGGATGTCAACGAGATGCGCTTCGACTCGGGCAGCAAAAAGAAGTAGTCGGTGGAGGCCGGGGTGGCTCATGGGCAACGAAATCCTCCGGTGACGGCTCCGGCGAGATCCAAATGGCTACGGCGAGCGATGTGAGGGGCGAGGGGCGACGTGGAGTGGAAGAATGGAGAGAGGAGGATGAGGGGCTTTTATAGGCGCGGGGAGGGGCTGCGGAGTCGCGAGGATAAGCTCATCCGCGAGGGCTTCGCTCGGCGGTTTCGGCATGCGAGCGCGGCTTCCTGATCCCGTGCAGGGCGAGCGGGAGGTTAGGGACGATGGGGCTGGGCCCCATGCATCAGTGGGTAGCGAGCGCAGGAGGAGCAGCGGCTCGTGCGTGCGGCGGTGGCCCTCCTGGCGCTGGCGTGGCAGGCCACTGGCCCCTAGCACTGCGGCTCGCCCATGGCCTCGCTGGCCTGTGGCTGAGCCGGCTGGCCAGCGCGTGCGTGCGTTCTTTTTTTTAAATAAAAGTTTTTCTCTTTTTTTTACAATCACAAAAGCAAACAAACTGAGTAATAATAAAAAAACTATATAGGCATATTATATACCAAAATGCTCAGAAAAATACCAAGAATAAGATGAACTATTTTCCAAGTTCAAATAAATTCCAAAAAAATTCATAAAAGTTAAACAGTGCTACTGCTGCATTTAAAATCAATAAAATCATTTTTTAAAATAGCAAAATGATTTCAAATTTATTTTCTCCTAATTTTCCATTGAAGGGAATCATTTTACCCTTATTTCCATTTATTTATTTTTAGGAGAAAAATATTTTGAAAAGAAACTCAACTAACTCCCAATTGGATTTTAATTTGGAATTTCAAACAACTTCAAATGGAAAATGAGTTTCAAATAACTTCAAAGTGACTTCCAATTTATTTCTTTGAAACTTCCAACTCTCTTTCTTCAAATATGAAGAAGTCATTTTATCTTCCCTCATGAACTCATTGAGTTGCTTAAAGTTTCTAAATTTAAAATATTTCAAAATGGAAATTCAAATCATTTTCGAACCTCTTTTCATTTCTTAAATGGAAGAAGTCATATTATCTTCACTCTAGGGTTTTGTAATGAATTTGAACTCAGGGAGATCAAAATGCAAGATGAAAGTTTTGGGAAAGTCCTTTTATTCCCTCTCATTCAACTTTCAAAAGTTTCAATTTCCACTCAGTTTCACACAATCAATCACACAAAAATCAAACAAACAATCACAATTATTTATTTAATATAACATTCCAAAATTTAGAATTTTGGGATGTTACAAACTACCACCCTTAAAATGAATCTCGTCCTCGAGATTCGGAGAGGCTAGAAGGAAGGTTAGGTTTGGGGGGTCTCCTTGAAAATCCATTCATCAACACATGGTATGGGGTGCCACCACCCTTAGAAGCATGGTCACGGTTCCAACAACACTCATGTACTCCATCTTTTGTGTTGACGGTGTCGGTCTTCTCATATTCTCCGAGATAACTCCTTCACTTTTGCTCTTCTGGTAAGGGCATGGCCTTTTCCTCAAAATCAGGAGTCCTTGCATCAAAATATGATCCTTCCGAGACTGGGTCTTCTTAGCTGACATGTCTGTCGCCAATGGTATACAACTATCGTAAATCTCACGGTGGTCAACAATTACTGGTTCCTCCTGCAGGAAATGGGTCTGGGATGAACCTCACAGCATAACCTACGATTGGCAACAGGTGCCTGTACAGGGTTTCCATCATCCTGCCATTCTAAGGCTTTTGGCTTGTCGTGTCGACACTCTTCTAGGGTTTCAAGTCTCTCTGATTTTCCCATCAACATATGATAGCTCATGATAGAAGTCTTCGGTATGGGGGCCAATCCATCCCGTACTTGAATCATTACCACATACGCAGATAGTGAATCACGTATTCTAACACTTGGGTATCCTCACAAGCATTGCAGAACTTCTCTTCTCCACGAACTGGGTTCGGGTAAATCCATTTGTTCTGCAAGCCAAACAAAATCTCTATCGCTTCTTCACAACTCTCAGGTTTACGTAACCTCCTATGGAACGTCTGCTGATGAAATCACAACTTCCTTCAGAATTCTTTTCTTCAACAAGATTGTGCTTGTTTCCTTATCAAATCCTGGGTCCTGTGGTTTATGGCCCACTTCAACACTTGTATAACTTTAACTCATCCTTGGAGCTACTATTGTTCCATATTCCAACATTACATCTCCTTTAAATCCAATATCACTTCATGTAACCATCATAACTAAAACAAAACTCCAACTCATTTGTCCAAACTCCAACTTTATATGGAACAACATTTTCCTTTCCATCGGTCAATTGTTCACACAGACAAGTATAGCCAAAAAATGCACTGGTTCATACATAAGTCATATTCTCTTCATATCAAATCCTTTATTACATCCTTAACCACTACTCAAAACTCAAAATTCAAAAGTACTCTATTACAAAAGCTGCCACCCACATAGTTTGGTATGGTCAAGCATTACTTCCATCTTTGTTCATTTGTCCTACTTGAAGATGTTTTAGTCCCACCGGAATTGTGCGATGTGATCCTTGAAATCATCGACCTTTTGCTTCATCATGGTGGCCATGAGCTTCATCTCCATCATTTCTGCATGCACCTTCCTCAAGTATTCCTGAGTGTGACGGAGTCTTTCTTCTAGTATTTCTCCAATCTGATGTATGGCTTCCATAGCAGCTTCACGAACAGAATCAAAGAATGTTGCTCGTGGTACTCGAGAAATGAAAAAGTAATGTCCCATAGTCTTTGGGCAAACTCCCTTCACGCAGTGGAGGTGTACCTCCACGTACCAAAGTTCAACTCCATTCTCCATGAAAGGATAACCCTTGTAGACTGCATCTCCTTCAAGATGAGTATGCTTCATCATGTCCTTTAGGATTTTTGGGTAATCCTGATCACTAGTCAGGGTCATGATCGTTTCCGGGCCCTTGAGAAAAGACTCGTAAAGGGTTGTCATCTGCAGGTATAGGATAGAAGGGGTACTCAGGATATTGTATGTATTTCCTTGGGTGAAATGTGGTTATTTTTCGGGGAAAGGTTTGGGGTCAGCTTGTCCATGGGTTCGAGGTTTAAGTCTGGGTGACATAGTGAGGGAGGCACTCACAATCAACAAACAACTCATAACATTTCATATGAGATTCCAAACACCTCAACTTTTATTGCTTTACGAACTATTACAATTCCCATTTCATAACTCAACTCAACATCCCCAAAAATAGAAGTGTATTCCACATTTATTACATGCTTTATTCCAATATCAAGATCTCAACTACTCTGCTCAAGCTTTCCTCGGGTCTGAACATTCTCTGACAAAATGTCCTACTCCTTTGCAGCGTAAACAAATGGCGTCATACAAATCCAGGGGCTTCCTGGTGGTTATCTTGGCTCCTTGGGTTCTTGGCTTCCTTGCTGGGCATTTGCTAGCGTAATGACCTAAATCCTTGCACCTGTAACAAGTGATTTGACTCATGTCCTTTTCTGCAGAAATTGGGTTGTTCTGGGGATACATGCTCTTTCTCTTCCTAGACTTCTTCGTTCCAATCAATTCTTCTATCTCATGTGGATAAAACTCCACTTCTTCTATCAGGAAGTCTCCCAGATACTCTTGGTTTTCCTTCATGCAATATTGTGAAAAATGTCCTTCTTCTCCACATGAATAGCAAGCATTGGAGTAAAATCGGTTTAGGCTTTCTCCATCAGGGTCGTCAACATCTTCTTTCATCAACGGTTTTCTTAAACTTTCCCTGAGGGCTTCTCTCACTACTTCCTCCTGCTGCTTGTTAATTTCTTGTACCTTGGGATAAATATGACACTGGGCAGGGTAGTGCGTAGTTCCTTCACACAAGAGACAAGTAACCTGCCTAGTTGGGCATTCTTCAGCTCGGTGATTTTCTTCACAATGAGGGCATCCATCCTTGTGTTCCTCATGGGTATGTCCTATCTCACCGCAAATCTTGCATGCACAAGGTTTCCTCATTTTATTGCCATATGGCTTCTGAATAAGACGAGATCTCAGTAGAGTCGTCTTGAATTGCTCCCAAGTTTTTGCTCCGTTACATCCTAGTATGGCCTGATGCATTTTCCACCAGGTTGCAGCACTTTTTGTAAAGTACTGAAGAGCGTATTGAACCTCATACTTCTTTGCAACCAAATTGCTCCTGAAGTGATTCTCCATGTTTTGAATCCATAGCTCTGCCTCTAACTGAGTGATCGGTCCAAAGAATACAAGTCCATCTTCAGTCATCATCTATTGGGTCCAAGGGTTTTGGGATGAGATACGAGAGAGGGATAGAGAGATACACACAATACACACAATATAGTTTTGAGAATAAGTTTTATTTGTTGCTGTTAGAAAACACACACAAAATATGACAGCTCACAAATCACCGCATCTAACGTGAGTATACAATAATGGTTTGGTCTTCTAAAGGTCATATAAATCTTGGAATTCGTCAGTGTCTTCAAATTCTTCAATTCTTTAGAGGCTTCATCTGTTGTAGCTTCAATTCTTCTAGTGTATGGTGAAGTCTGATATCTTGTCGTTCTCGGAGTGGCTCATCAGTTGATCCTCCGTGTGGTCCAAAGGGAAACGGGGTATTGTCTAACTATTTGAGGTAAAAGAAAGATTTGATAAAGCTCGGAAAAGAAGAGAGGTAAAGGATCTTTTTGAAAATAAAGTTTTAGATAAATCCTTTCCTAAGGGCTTTCCAGTTTCTAGGGTTACGTCCTACAGTCAACATGTGCTCTGATACCATCTCTGTAGTGACCCGACCTCAAACGGCCAAGCCTCTGTGTATCCGTGCCATCCCTGGATCGGTATGCTGGCACACACAGTACATCAATGTATATATCAAAGTGCAATCACATGTATAAATAACGTAAAACTGATATATACCTCATAAGTCTCAGCGGAAACAAACATAAGGGTGTGGAGTCCATCAACGCCAACGGCAAGTTGAGTGTAGACCGTAACCCTACAACGTAACTCTTACTCGTCGTAGAAAAATCCCTGCAACATAAGACGTTGCAGCCCTGTAGGTCAGTACATTGAATGTACTGGCAAGTCACATCATAAGAATAATGAACCTATTTGTACATGCAATTTGGCTGGTGGAAAGCTCTAAGTTTAGTTTTTTGCATAAAGCTAGTTTTTCCCTAGAATAAAAGATATTATTCTACCACTACTGTATAGCATAGGATGAGTTGGTAAACCCAACTTAATCCATTCCCAAAGTTTCATTTAAAACCCAACTGTTTAATTAAGAGTGATGAGATCTCCCAGCATTTCCACTACTAGATGCTCAAGTTGTCCGTAACCGGGGACACGGCTAATCGATTAGGTTTTAACACTCTGTAGAGGTTTGCGCACTTTTCCCCACAAGACTCGATCGCCTCCCTTGAAGTTCTCGCACTGCCTGGCGTTTGAGAACAGGATGACCGAGACATAGTCTTTCGAAAATGTTCCCCCTTAACCCACGGATAGGCCGGTACACCTACATCATTCTACATCTGCTAGCCCATCCCGGAAGGGGTCACACTAACTACTCAACTAAGCCAGAGCCCATATTGGCTTGTGGCTGCACACGTAAGCTCCTAGACATGAGAATACGATTGATCTCTTTGAGCCTGGGCGGACGGACCACTAGTGGTGCACCACCATGGATTTCCCATGCATGCTCCCACTGTACTTCGCCACCATTCAAACCAAACCTCGCCCAGGTAGTTCATTAAGTTATCTTGGTTCTACTTACTACTTTGTCACTCATCTCTCACAATGAACACTTCCCAATCCACGTCTACATTGGCGAGGCAAAATTAAACTTACGCGGTGGTGACAAAGGTATATGGTTCAAACCTACCTCAATGAACTACTAGGTAACGACATAGCCATCTGGCAACAATAAATCCTACCATGCAATCCTACCACAAAAGGACTAAGTGCATAATATAAAAACATAGGTAATTGGAAGAATGGTCAAATGTGAACTTGCCTTGGTAATAGTTGATGAAGATTATATCACTCTCAGAAATTTACTTAATAGAACTATTCGTCACTCTCCGATGAAAATCTATAAAGTCAAACATTGCATTCACATAAGCAATCATTTCAGAGAACCAAATAACATGCAACATGAAGAGACTCTGAAAATCCAAATGAACACACAACACACTTAACTATCAAAAGTAAATACGAAGTGCAAAACAACATAGGGCATGGGTGCCAAAAATTGTGACGTGGACCATAGTGCCTACTAGGCATACGAGTAAAATTACTATGGACATATCCTAATGTGTGAAAATATTCTGAGATAGGTCCAAGTGATAGGGTTTGGCAACGGTGACACGGTGCAAAAAGAATCACGTCAATCGGAGCTATAGTTTAGGAGATATGGCCAATTGAAGTTTGAATTCAAATCTGAATAAAGTTCAAATTTGAATTTGGCCAAAAGTTTTAAAAGTTGGTTTTCTGGATAAAGCTATTCGAGACGAACATTTTGCCACTGGTTTCATCGAATTTGGACTTACGGTTAAAAAGTTGTGGCTATTCTAAGTTTAGGGGCTAAATTGCTAATTCGAGGGACTGAACGGTGAAGAAAGTTATCACAAACAAGTCCTGGCCACGTGGCAGATTCCTACTGGTCAAAAGGTGTTCGCTGCAGAAGCTTATACGGCGGACGATCGTAACGTAGGCAAAACAGCTGCGACGGCTAGAAAAATAAATAAACCGGAGATAGGTTTGACTAAACCGAACGGTTTACTAAAGCCCGCGGTTAACCGATCTAATTCAAATATAAAAAACCTAAACTAAGCGAACGGGGCAGTGGCTCATGGTGGCGACGATGACGAACAGGGACGGCGGCGCTGGCGTTGGCCGGTGATGGGGCGGCGACTCCAGCGGTCCTCATCGGCGGGGAAGAGGACGGACGAGACGGGCGCGAGGAGGGCGGTCCGGTGGTGGTGACGGCGCGCGTCGGGGTGGCCGGGACAGGTGGAGCGAAGGGCGGCGGCTCCGTGCTCCGGCGAGGACGCAGGTCGTCGGGGCGGCGTCTCTGGTGACCTAGGGATAAGAGGAGGATGTCAACGAGATGCGCTTCGACTCGGGAAGCAAAAAGAAGTAGTCGGTGGAGGCCGGGGTGGCTCACGGGCGACGAAATCCTCCGGTGAACTAGCACGGCTCCCGCGAGATCCAAGTGGCTACGGCGAGCGATGCGAGGGGCGAGGGGCGACGTGGAGTGGCAGAATGGAGAGAGGAGGACGAGGGGCTTTTATAGGCGTGGGAAGGGGTTGTGGAGTCGCGAGGATAAGCTCATCCGCGAGGGCTTCGCCCGGTGGTTTCGGCGTGCGGGCGCGGTTTCCTGATCCCGTGCAGGTTGAGCGGGAGGTTAGGGACGATGGGGCTGGGCCCCATGCGTCAGCGGCAGCAGCGGGTAGCGGGCGCAGGAGGAGCAGCGGCTCGTGCGTGCGGCGCTGGCCCTCTTGGTGCTGGCCTGGTAGGCCACTGGCCCCTAGCGCTGCGGCTGGCCCATGGCCTCGCTGGCGTGTGGCTGAGCCGGCTGGCCAGTGCGTGCGTGCGTTCTTTTTTTAAATAAAAGTTTTTCTCTTTTTTTTTACAATCAGAAAAGCAAACAAACTAAGTAATAATAAAAAAAACTATATAGGCATATTATATACCAAAATGCTCAGAAAAATACCAAGAATAAGATGAACTATTTTCCAAGTTCAAATAAATTCCAAAAAAATTCATAAAAGTTAAACAGTGCTACTGTTGCATTTAAAATCAATAAAATCATTTTTTAAATAGCAAAATGATTTCAAATTTATTTTCTCCTAATTTTCCATTGAAGGGAATCATTTTACCCTTATTTCCATTTATTTATTTTTAGGAGAAAAATATTTTGAAAAGAAACTCAACTAACTCCCAATTGGATTTGAATTTGGAATTTCAAACAACTTCAAATGGAAAATGAGTTTCAAATAACTTCAAAGTGACTTCCAATTTATTTCTTTGAAACTTCCAACTCTCTTTCTTCAAATATGAAGAAGTCATTTTATCTTCCCTCATGAACTCATTGAGTTGCTTAGAGTTTCTAAATTTAAAATATTTAAAATGGAAATTCAAATCATTTTCGAACCTCTTTTCATTTCTTTAAATGGAAGAAGTCATATTATCTTCACTCTAGGGTTTTGTAATGAATTTGAACTCAGGGAGATCAAAATGCAAGATGAAAGTTTTGGGAAAGTCCTTTTATTCCCTCTCATTCAACTTTCAAAAGTTTCAATTTCCACTCAGTTTCACACAATCAATCACACAAAAATCAAACAAACAATCACAATTATTTATTTAATATAACATTCCAAAATTTAGAATTTTGGGATGTTACATTCTATGTCAATATTAAACTTTTATCTTTAATCTTTTGGATCTGGACATTCATGCCACAATAAAGAAAAAGTACATTGAGAAATATGTTAGGAAGCATTCCACATCAAAAATTCTATTTTTATCATTTACCTACTCGAGGACGAGCAGGAATTAAGCTTGGGGATGCTTGATATGTCCCCAACGTATCTATAATTTTTGATTGTTCCATGCTATAATATTATCTGTTTTGGATGTTAATGGGCTTTATTTTACACTTTTATATTATTTTTGGGACTAACTTATTAACCGGAGGCCCAACCCAAATTGCTGTTTTTGCCTAGTTTAGTGTTTCGCAAAAAAGGAATATCAAATGGAGTCCAAATGGAATGAAACTTTCGGGAGCGTTATTTTTGGAACAAACGTGATCCAGGAGACTTGGAGTGGACGTCAAGAAACAATCGAGGAGGCCACGAGGCAGGGGGCGCGCCCACTCCCCTGGGCGCGCCCTCCACCCTCGTGGGCCCCTCGTTGCTCCACCGACCAACTTCTTCCTCCTATATATACCCATATACCCCGAGAACATCCAGGAGCACCACCAAACCCTATTTCCACTGCCGCAACCTTCTGTACCCAAGAGATCCCATCTTGGGGCCTTTTCCGGAGCTCCGCCGGACGGGGCATTGATCACGGAGGGCCTCTACAGCAACTCCATGGCCCCTCCGATGATGTGTGAGTAGTTTATTTCAGACCTTTGGGTCCAATGCTAATAGCTAGATGGCTTCTTCTCTCTCTCTTTGGAACTCAATACAAAGTTCTCCTCTATTCTCTTGGAGATCTATTCGATGTAATCTTCTTTTGCAGTGTGTTTGTCGAGATCCGATGAATTGTGGGTTTATGATCAAGTTTATCTATGAACAATATTTGAACCTTCTCTGAATTCTTTTATGTATGATTGGTTTATCTTTGCAAGTCTCTTTGAATTATCAGTTTGGTTTGGCCTACTAGATTGATCTTTCTTGCAATGGGAGAAGTGCTTAGCTTTGGGTTCAATCTTGCGGTGCTCGATCCCAGTGATAGAAAGGGAAATAACATGTATTGTATTGTTGCCATCGATGATAAAAATATGGGGTTTACATCATATTGCATGAGTTTATCCCTCTACATCATGTCATCTTGCTTAAGGCGTTACTCTGTTCTTATGAACTTAATACTCTAGATGCATGCTGGATAGCGGTCGATGTGTGGAGTAATAGTAGTAGATGCAGGCAGGAGTCGGTCTACTTGTCACGGACGTGATGCCTATATACATGATCATACCTAGATATTCTCATAATTATTCTCTTTTCTATCAATTGCTCGACAGTAATTTGTTCACCCACCGTAATACTTATGTTATCTTGAGAGATGCCACTAGTGAAACCTATGGCCCCCGGGTCTATTCTCCATCATACAAGTTTCCAATCTATTATATTTTGCAATCTTTACTTTCAATCTATATCATAAAAATACCAAAGATATTTATTTTATTATTATCATCTCTATCAGATCTCACTCCTGCAAGTGGTCGTGAAGGGATTGACAACCCCTTTATCGCGTTGGTTGCGAGGTTCTTATTTGTTTGTGTAGGTACGAGGTGACTCACGCATGGTCTCCTACTGGATTGATACCAAGCTTCTAAAAAACTAAGGGAAATACTTATGCTGCTCTACTACATCACCCTTTCCTCTTCAAGGGAAAACCAACGCAGTGCTCAAGAGGTAGCAATGCTCACTATCAAACATCTAGTGAAGATGACTCTGAATGTAAATCTAAACCTAGCTACAAAGCACTTGCTAAAATTGCAACACAGCAACAGACTGCTATGGAACATATTCAAAAATTGTTAGACAAAATCGATGACCTGTTGGACGCGGAAATGACTCGAACTTGGTCCTTAATTGAAGACATTAAAAATCTTCATGTTAAGTACGAAGAACTTGAAAGTCGTCATGAAATGCTCTCAACTAATCATGAAAAGCTCTCCTACGATTATCTTCAAAGGAAGCAAGAACTTGAGAACTTGAGAGTGGCTCATGAAGATCTTCAAAAAGAGAATGAGTCACTTCGTGCTCAAAAGATCAGTCCCGCTCAGGAAGGATTTGATCCACCATGTCTAAAATGCCTTGAGCGTGATAACTCTACTTCTGTTGCTGGATGTTCTACTGCTACTACTATTGCAATATCTTCAACCGATGATGTGGTAACTAACCCCTCTGCTGAGCATACCACTACTATTGCTGATGAGAATGCTGGATTGAAGGCATTGCTTGAGACAGGAATGTACAAAAGTCTCAAAGGGCATTAGACACTATGTGATGTCCTCAAGAAACAGATTTTGAACCGAAACCCTAGGAAAGAGGGTGTTGGGTTCGAAAGGAAAATGACTGTTGATGGTTCTTACTGGAATCCTGAGAAGTACCCCAAAACCACATGGGTTGCTGCGAAGGGACCTTCAGTGGATCCATCTACCTTATCTGGCTTCACTTGTGCTAACCCGATTATCATCGATGAATCCTTAAATGCAAACTATAAACTGTTTAAGAATCAGAATCGTGAAGTGTTTGCCATGTATATTGGTACTAACTGTAGGAATGGACCACCTTTGAAAAAGATCTGGGTGCCCAAGAGTTGTCTTGAAAATCTTCAAGTGAATGTCATCATGACACCACCTGGGATGAAGACAAACCCCAAACCAAAGGCTTCACATGGTCCAAAGGCTTCATACAGACAGAGGACTCACCAGAGTCACCCTAACATAAATGTTTTATAGGGAAACCATACTCAGGACTATGAATATGAGCGTGTTTCATCAAACTGCCATGATCATAAGACCAAGAACTATTCTGCTTATTCTTATGAGTATTATTCACCTCCTGCAAGACTATTTGCTAGGGCTCCAAAGCCAAAGTTCTTAGATGCTGCACTTAGACTCATTGCTTCGAAGCCACCCCTGAAGATGTGGGTGGTTAAGAAAACTTAACTCTCTTTTGCAGGGAAAGGTCTCCAGCCTAAAATCAAAGGCGTCAGATGCTATTGCTGGGGACCTAAAACATCTTGTGGGGCGCAAGATAAAATGCCCAAATGGTCTTATTATGTATTTCGTTCCCAGGTCTCTTGCCATTCATCCTGTCAGTCCTAACCTGGATCTGAGCTTTCATAATCCACTTGCTCGTCAAATTTTTATGCTTCACAATACTCTTCGTGGAGCCTATCCCCCTAACTGCACTGTAGGGTATGACACTAGCTACTTCAGAATGGATTATTGTTAGTGGATGCACTAACCACATGACTGGCGATCGAAGTCTTCTCATGGACTCAACCTTACGTCCATCCGACAAGAGTCATATCACATTTGCTGACACTGGTAAAAGCAAGGTATTGGGTCTAGGTAGAGTTATAATCTCAAAGGATTAGCACATGGATAAAGTGATGCTTGTTGAATCCCTTGGTTTCAACTTAATGTCTGCCGCAATGCTTTGTGACTTGAACATGATTGTGATATTTGGAAAATATCGTTGCCTTGTGCTAATGGAATCTGACAAGTCTCTAGTCTTTGAACGGTACCGAAAAGGTGATCTGTACATGGTAGATTTCTCAGCAGGATCACAGTTGGCAGTATGTCTTCTAGGAAAAGCTTCAGAGTGCTGGCTCTGGCATCGGAGGCTAGGGCATGCTGGCATGAGAAACTTGTACACTCTCGCGAAGAAGAAGCATGTCGTAGGCATTGAGGGTGTCAAGTTCAAAAAGGATCATCTGTGTGGTGCCTGTGAAGCCGGGAAGTTGACTAGGGCCAGGCATCCTTCTAAGATAATCATGACTACATCACGTCCCTTCAAGCCGCTTCACATGGACCTATTCAGCCCTACTCATCACTCCACCCTTACTACCATTGCTTGTCTCTATGGCATCGTTATTGTTGATGACTACTCTAGATATACATGGGTGCATATAATTCTCTACAAGACTGAAGTGCAGGATGTCTTCAGAAGATTCGCAAATCATGCCATGACGAACTATGGCATCAAGATCAAACACATAAGAAGTGACAATGACACAGAGTTCAAGAACACCGACCTCGACACTTATCTTGATACATTATGTATCACTCATGAATTCTCAGCTCCATACACACCTCAGCAGAATGGCATCATGGAGCGCAAGGACAAAACGCTCATTGAGATGGCTCGGACGATGCTTGATGAGTACAAGACTCCAAGAAAATTTTGGCCTGAAGCTATTGACACTGCATGCCATGTCATCAACCATGTTTATCTTCACAAGCTTCTAAAGAAGACATCATATGAACTACTGACTGGTAAGAAGCCAAACGTAAGCTACTTTAGAGTATTTGGTGCAAGGTGCTGGATCAAGGATCCACATCACACTTCAAAATTTGCACCAAAAGCACATGAATGTTTTATGCTTGGTTACGGAAAGGATTCACACTCCTACAAAGTCTTCAACCTCTTTCACTATAAAGTGGTTGAAACCGTGGATGTGTGGTTCGATGAAACTAACGGCTCGCAAAGAGAGCACCTGCCAAATGTGCTAGATGAAGTTTCACCAAGTGAATCCATCAAGCTTATGGGTACTGGAGAAATCATACCTTCATTATCTCTGCACCAAATCAATCTGAAGACTCTTCTCACCCTGAAGCTAATGTTGAAGATGAAGACAATGATCAGCAAGAGCAAAATCTTCGTCCAGTTCATCCTCGTGTAGCAAATGAAGTACATATTGAGAAGATAATTGATAGCATCAATGCACCTGTTCCCCTTACTCATTCAAGAGCTACACAACTAGCGAATTTCTGTGGGCACTTTGCATTTGTGTCCATCTCTGAACCCAAGAAAGTTGCTGAAGCCTTCATGGAACCTAAATGGATTCAAGCTATGCAAGAAGAGCTTCAACAGTTCGAGCTGAACAATGTATGGGAACTGGTCAAGCGTCTTGATCCTCGCAAGCACAATATCATTGGCACAAAATGGATTTATCGCAACAAACAAGATGAGCATGGTCAAGTTGTAAGAAACAAGGCTCGTCTCGTTGCTCAAGGATATACTCAAGTTGAAGGAATTGACTTTGATGAAACATTTGCTCCAGTGGCTAGGCTTGAAGCCATTTGCATTTTGCTAGCCTATGCCAACCATCACAACATCCTCCTGTATCAAATGGATGTGAAGAGTGCTTTTCTCAATGGCAAGATTGAAGAAGAAGTGTATGTTGCACAACCACCTGGCTTTGAAGGTCCAAAACATCCAGATATGGTTTACAAGCTCAACAAGGCACTGTATGGCCTTAAACAAGCCCCTCGTGCTTGGTATGACACACTCAAAGACTTCCTGAAGAGCAAAGGCTTCAAACCTGGTTCCCTGGATCCCACTCTCTTCACGAAGACATACGATGGTTAACTGTTTGTGTGCCAGATCTATGTGGATGACATTATCTTCGGCTGCACTGACAAGAGATACAGTGATGAGTTTGGACACATGATGCAAGATCAATATCATATGTACATGATGGGTGAGATGAAGTTCTTCCTTGGTCTTCAAATCCGTCAGCAAAGCAATGGCATCTTCATATCTCAAGAGAAATACCTCAAAGACTGCCTGAAGAAGTTTGGAATGCAAGACTGCAAGGGATACACGACGCCAATGCCAACCAAAAGTCATCTGGGCCCCGACGACAATGGTAAAGAGTTCGATCAAAAGGTATACCGCTCCATGATTGGTTCTTTAATCTATTTGTGTGCATCTAGGCCAGATATCATGCTTAGCCTTTGCATGTGTGCCCGATTTCAAGCGGCACCAAAGGAGTCGCATAACTTAGTTGTGAAGCGAATTCTTCGATATTTGGCTTACACCCCAACACTAGGATTATGGCATCCAAAGGGCTCAACTTTTGATCTAGTTGGATTCTCAGATGCTGACTATGCTGGTGACAAGGTTGATCGCAAGTCTACATCAGGCACATGTCACTTTCTTGGACGATTTCTTGTCTGTTGGTCTTCAAAGAAGGAGAATGATACGTCTCCAACATATCTATAATTTTTGATTGTTCCATGCTACTATATTATCTATTTTGGATGTTTATGGGCTTTATTATACACTTCTATCTTATTTTTGGGACTAACCTATTAACCTAGAGCCCAGTGCCAGTTTCTGTTTTTTTCCTTATTTTAGAGTATCGCAAAAAAGGAAAATCAAACGGAGTCCAATTGACTTGAAACTTCACAGAACTTATTTTTGGACCAGAAGAAGCCCACGGAATATCGGAGTTGGACCAGGAGAGTCCTGGGCTGCCCACGAGGGTGGGGGCGCGCCCACCCCCCTGGGCGCGCCCCCCTGCCTCGTGGACAGCCCGGAGGTCCACCGACGTACTTTTTCCTCCCATATATACCCATATACCCTAAAAACTTCGGGGAGCGCAATAGATCGGGAGTTCCGCCTCCAGAAGCCTCCGTAGTTACCGAAAGCCAATCTAGACCCGTTCTGGCACCCTGCCGGAGGGGGAATCAGTCTCCGGTGGCCATCTTCATCATCCCGGTGCTCTCCATGACGAGGAGGGAGTAGTTCTCCCTCGGGGCTGAGGGTATGTACCAGTAGCTATGTGTTTGATCTCTCTCTCTCTCACTCTCTCTCTCTCTTTCTCGTGTTCTTGAGGTGGTACAATCTTGATGTATCGCGAGCTTTGCTATTATAGTTGGATCTTATGATATTTCTCCCCCTCTACTCTCTTGTAATGGATTGAGTTTTCCCTTTGAAGTTATATTATCGGATTGAGTCTTTAAGGATTTGAGAACACTTGATGTATGTCTTGCGTGGGATATCCGTGGTGACAATGGGGTATTCTATTGATCCACTTGATGTATGTTTTGGTGATCAACTTCAGGGTTCCGTGACCTTGGGAATCTATGCATAGGGGTTGGCACACGTTTTCGTCTTGACTCTCCGGTAGAAACTTTGGGGCACTCTTTGAAGTACTTTTATGTTGGTTTGAATAGATGAGTCTGAGATTGTGTGATGCATATCGTATAATCATACCCGTAGATACTTGAGGTGACATTGGAGTATCTAGGTGACATTAGGGTTTTGATTGATTTGTTTCTTAAGGTGTTATTCTAGTACAAACTCTAGGGATGTTTGTGACACTTATAGGAATAGCCCAACGGATTGATTGGAAAGAATAAATTTGAGGCGGTTTCGTACCCTACCATAATCTCTTCGTCTGTTCTCCGCTATTAGTGGCTTTGGAGTGACTCTTTATTGCATGTTGAGGGATAGTTATGTGATCCAATTATTTTATTATTGTTGAGAGGACTTGCACTAGTGAAAGTATGAACCCTAGGCCTTGTTTCAACGCATTGCAATACCGTTTGTGCTCACTTTTATCATTAGTTACCTTGCTGTTTTTTATATTTTTCAGATTACAAATACCCATATCTATCATCCATATACCACTTGTATCACCATCTCTTCACCGAACTAGTGCACCTATACAATCTACCATTGTATTGGGTGTGTTGGGGACACAAGAGACTCTTTGTTATTTGGTTGCAGGGTTGCTTGAGAGAGAGCATCTTCATCCTACGCCACCCACAGATTGATAAACCTTAGGTCATCCACTTGAGGGAAATTTGCTACTGTCCTACAAACCTCTGCACTTGGAGGCCCAACAACGTCTACAAGAAGAAGGTTGTGTAGTAGGCGTCAAGCTCTTTTCTGGCGCCGTTGCCGGGGAGGTGAGTGCTTGAAGGTATATCTTTTGATCTTGCAATCGAGTCTTTTAGTTTCTTGTTTTATCACTAGTTTAGTTTATAAAAGAAAATTACAAAAAATGGAGTTAAGTTTGCCTCATACGCTTCATCTTTTTAATATCTTTCGTGAGTATGATGGAAAGGAAAATTGTGCCAAAGTGTTAGATGAAGAATGCATTAAAATGTTTGGCACTAAATCTTTGAATGATGAGCATGATTGCAATGTTGTTAGTATGAACTCCTTGAATATCCATAGTACTAATGATGATTGCACTAGTTATGATGAAAATGTCTCCTATAAACATGTCAATTTTTGTGGAGTGCATTGGGTTTGCAAGTACACACCAAATAGGGAAGATAGATATTGCAAGAGGCATAAGCATTTAGAAACTAAATTGTTGCAAGAAAGGCTAGATGTTTGTGCTGAAAGATTCAATATTTATCGCCATCCTTGTGAATTTTGCAATGAACATGGTCATTTAAAGCTCCAATGCTATTTTTTAAATGATCAAGTCGTGTCCAAAAATTGTGATAACTTGATTACCCTTGAGCATCATAAAGAGCTTAGTCTTCTTTTGGGTTATGAAGAAATGAAACGTATAACTGAGGGTATTCCAAAATTTAATCTCGATAAGTTTTTTGATTTTGATCTAGAGGAAATTTATATGTATCGTGCGGTGAATTGCATTGAAAACCCTTATATTGCCAATTACATAAAGAAAAGAAAACAAGTAGAAGATGAAGAGAATACTAATGAAAGGGAAAAGGCTTCCGAATATCCTCCTATTATTTCTTATGATGAATCAGGTAACGAGGAGGATCCTTCTATTCAAACAATCTCATTAATAAGGGGCTCCAAAAAGAGGATTGAACCCACACATGATGTGGTGAAGAAGAAGAAAAGAAAAAAGAAGAGAGGTAAAAAGATATCTCTCCCAAATAATGCTGCTCCTATTACTGTTGTGCCTCATGAAAATATAATTGCGGAAGATGATGCAGTTGATGATGATATCCTTACGCCTATTGCTTGTTGTGATGATTATGATTGGGAACATAATGATACTTCTTAATCTTGAAAATCTTTTTTGCACTTGGAAGAATATGATAATTTCTATACTATTGGTGCTATCTATACTATTAATGATGAGGGTGATTATGCTTATGATATGAAAAGGACCAAGCTTGGGGATGCTATGTTTGATGAAGATGATGTTTTTGAGAATATATTTGCTGCAATTAATGTTTTTCCCAAGCTTGGGGATGCTACGTTTAATGAAGATGATATTTTTAGTCTCCCAAGTTTTGATATGCAAATTTATAATGATGATAGCATGCCTTCTGCTTATGATGATTGTATTGATGAAAGTGGGTTTGCAAGAGTGTCTACTTTAGGAAGTAATGATCCCACTATTTTGGAGGATGTTGAATCTTATTATGATAATTATGAAAGTGGATTTGGAGAGGTCATGACTTTATTTAGTGATGATTCCACTATCTTGGAAGAGGTTTCAATCGATTATGATGAGAACAAAGTTGCTACTTATGATAATTATTGTGATGATACATATGCTATAAAAAGTAGTGATGATTACATTTATAAAACTTGTCATGATTATGATTACCCTTTTTCTGAACGTTACTCTTTTAATGTGGAAACAATTTATAGTATTTGAGTCTCTTATGATACTCCCACTATTCCGAATGAGAAGAATTTTGCTTATGTGGAGAGTAGAAAATTTTCTATGCTTGTAGATCATGAAAATAATGCTTTGGGTGCTGGTTAAATTGTTGAATTCATTCATGATGCTACTGAAAATTATTATGAGGGAGGAATATATGCTTGTAGGAATTGCAATAATATCAATTTTCCTCTCTATGTGCTTAAAGTTTTGAAGTTATGCTTGTTTTGCCTTCCTATGCTAATTGATTATTGTTCCCATAAGTTGTTTCCTCACAAAATCCCTATGCATAGGAAGTGGGTTAGACTTAAATGTGCTAGTCATATTCTTCATGATGATCTCTTTATGTTTCAATTCTTATCTTTTATATGAGCATCATCGAAATCATCATGCCTAGCTAGGGGTGTTAAACGATAGCGCTTGTTGGGAGGCAACCCAATTTTATTTTTGTTCCTTGAGTTTTGTTCCTGTTTAGTAATAAATATTTCATCTAGCCTCTGTTTAGATATGGTTTTATGCTTTTAATTAGTGTTTGTGCCAAGTAGAACCGTTGGGAAGACTTGGGGAAAGTCTTGTTAATCTTGCTGTAAAAAACAGAAACTTTAGCGCTCACGAGAATTGCTTCCATTTTTTATTGGAGAGTGATATTTAGTTAATTATTTTTTCAGATTATTAACAGATAAATTCCTAACGTCCAGAAATTTATTTTAGAATTTTTTGGGTTCCATAAGTTTACGTTTGATACAGATTACTATAGACTGTTCTATTTTTGACAGATTCTGTTTTCTATGTGTTGTTTGCTTATTTTGATGAATCTATGGCTAGTAAAAGAGTTTATAAACAATAGAGAAGTTGGAATACAGTAGGTTTAACACAAATATAAATAAATAATGAGTTCATTACAGTACCTTGAAGTGGTGTTTTGTTTTGTTTCGCTAACGGAGCTTATGAGTTTTCTGTTAAGTTTTGTGTTGTGAAGTTTTCAAGTTTTGGGTAAAGATTCGATGGACTATGGAGTAAGGAGTGGCAAGAGCCTAAGCTTGGGGATGCCCAAGGCACCCCAAGGTAATATTCAAGTACAACCAAGAGCCTAAGCTTGGGGATGCCCCGGAAGGCATCCCCTCTTTCGTCCTCGTTCATCGGTAACTTTACTTGGAGCTATATTTTTATTCACCACATGATATGTGTTTTGCTTGGAGCGTCATTTTATTTAGTTTTGCTTTCTGTTTGAATAAAACACCAAGATCTGAAATTCTTTAATGTTAGAGAGTCTTCACATAGTTGCATAATTATTCAACTACTCATTGGTCTTCACTTATATCTTTCGGAGTAGTTTATCATTTGCTCTAGTGCTTCACTTATATCTTTTTAGAGCACAATGGTGGTTTTATTTTGAAGAAATATATGAACTCTCATTCTTAACTTATATTATTTGAGAATATTTAGAACAACATGGTAGTTTGCTTTGGTTATGAAACTAGTCTTAATATGATGGACATCCAAGGGGGATATAATAAAAACTTTCATACAGAGTGCATTGAATACTAAGAGAAGTTTGATAATTGATAATTGTTTTGAGATATGGAGATGGTGATATTAGAGTCGTGCTAGTTGAGTAGTTGTGAATTTGAGAAATGCTTGTGTTGAAGTTTGTGATTCCCGTAGCATGCACGTATGGTGAACCGTTATGTTAAGAAGTCGGAGCATGATGTATTTATTGATTGTCTTCCTTATGAGTGGAGGTCGGGGACGAGCCATGGTCTTCTCCTACCAATCTATCCCTCTAGGAGCATGCGCGTAGTACCTTGCTTCGATAACTAATAGATTTTTGCAATAAGTATGTGAGTTCTTTATGACTAATGTTGAGTCCATGGATTATACGCACTCTAACCCTTCCACCATTGCTAGCCTCTCTAGTACCGCGCAACTTTCGCCGGTACCATACACCCACCATATACCTTCCTCAAAATAGCCACCATACCTACCTATCATGGCATTTCCATAGCCATTCCGAGATATATTGCCATGCAACTTTCCACCATTCCGGTTACTATGACACGCTCCATCATTGTCATATTGCTTTGCATGCTCATGTAGTTGACATTTTAGTTGTGTTAAAGCCACCGTTCATAATTCTTTCATACATGTCACTATGAGTCGTTGCACATCCCGGTACACCACCAGAGGCATTCATATAGAGTCATACTTTGTTCTAGTATCGAGTTGTAATCATTGAGTTGTAAATAAATAGAAGTGTGATGATCATCATTAATAGAGCATTGTCCCAAAAAAAGGCCAAAAAAAGAAAGGCAAAAAAAGGCCAAATAAAAAAAGGGGCCAAATAAAAAAAGAAAATAAAAGGGGCAATGCTACTATCATTTTACCACACTTGTGCTTCAAAGTAGCACCATGATCTTCATGATAGAGAGTCTCCTGTGTTGTCACTTTCATATACTAGTGGGAAATTTCCATTATAGAACTTGGCTTCTATATTCCAACAATGTGCCTCCTCAAGTGCCCTAGGTCTTCGTGAGCAAGCAAGTTGGATGCACACCCACTTTGTTTCTTTTGTTGAGCTTTCATACATTTATAGCTCTAGTGCATCCGTTGCATGGCAATCCCTACTCACTCACATTGATATCTATTAATGGGCATCTCCATATCCCGTTGATACACCTAGTTGATGTGAGACTATCTTCTCCTTTTTGTCTTCTCCACAACCACCATTCTATTCCACCTATAGTGCTATATCCATGGCTCATGCTCATATATTGTGTGAAGATTGAAAAAGTTTGAGAACATCAAAATTATGAAACAATTGCTTGGCTTGTCATCGGGGTTGTGCATGATTTAAATACGTTGTGTGGTGAAGATGGAGCATAGCCAGACTATATGATTTTGTAGGATTAGCTTTCTTTGGCCATGTTATTTTGAGAAGATATAATTGCTTAGTTACTATGCTTGAAGTATTATTATTTTCATGTCAATATTAAACTTTTGTCTTGAATCTTATGGATCTAAATATTCGTGCCAAAATGAAGAGAATTACTTAGAGAAATATGTTAGGTAGCATTCCACATCAAAAATTCTGTTTTTATCATTTACCTACTCGAGGACGAGCAGGAATTAAGCTTGGGGATGCTGATACGTCTCCAACGTATCTATAATTTTTGATTGTTCCATGCTATTATATTATCTATTTTGGATGTTTATGGGCTTTATTATACACTTTTATATTATTTTTGGGACTAACCTATTAACCTAGAGCCCAGTGCCACTTTCTGTTTTTTTCCTTGTTTTAGAGTATTGCAGAAAAGGAAAATCAAACAGAGTCCAATTGACCTGAAACTTCACGGAACTTATTTTTGGACCAGAAGAAGCCCACGGAGTATCGGAGTTGGACCAGGAGAGTCCTGGACTGCCCACGAGGGTGGGGGCGCGCCCACCCCCTAGGCACGCCCCCCTTCCTCGTGGACAGCCCGGAGGTCCACCGACGTACTTTTTCCTTCCATATATACCCATATACCCTAAAAACTTTGGGGAGCGCAATATGTCGGGAGTTCCGCCGCCAGAAGCCTCTGTAGTTACCGAAAGCCAATCTAGACCCGTTCCGTCACCCTGTCAGAGGGGGAATCCCTCTCCGGTGGCCATCTTCATCATCCCGGTGCTCTCCATGACGAGGAGGGAGTAGTTCTCCCTCGGGGCTGAGGGTATGTATCAGTAGCTATGTGTTTGATCTCTCTCTCTCTCGTGTTCTTGAGGTGGTACGATCTTGATGTATCGCGAGCTTTGCTATTATAGTTGGATCTTATGATGTTTCTCCCCCTCTACTCTCTTGTAATGGATTGAGTTTTCCCTTTGAAGTTATCTTATCAGATTGAGTCTTTAAGGATTTGAGAACACTTGATGTATGTCTTGCGTGGGATATCCGTGGTGACAATGGGGTTGATAACCCACAAGTATAGGGGATCACAACAGTTTTCGAGGGTAGAGTATTCAACCCAAATTTATTGATAGCAAAGTAATATGATAGTAGTGGTAACGGTAGCAAAAGGTAACAATAGTAAAAGTAATGTTTTTGGTATTTTGTAGTGATGATAGAAATAGCAACGGGAAAGTAAATAAGCGAAGAACAATATATGGAAGGCTCGTAGGCAATGGATCGGTGATGGAGAATTATGCCGGATGCGGTTCATCATGTAACAGTCATAACCTAGGGTGACACAGAACTAGCTCCAGTTCATTGATATAATGTAGGCATGTATTCTGAATATAGTCATACGTGCTTATGGAAAAGAACTTGCATGACATCTTTTGTCCTACCCTCCCGTGGCAGCGGGGTCCTTATGGGAACTAAAGGATATTAAGACCTCCTTTTAATAGAGAACCGGAACAAAGCATTAACTCATAGTGAATACATGAACTCCTCAAACTACGGTCATCACTGGTAAGTATCCCGATTATTGTCACTTCGGGGTTAACGAATCATAACACATAATAGGTGACTATAGACTTGCAAGATAGGATCAAGAACACTCATATATTGATGAAAACATAATAGGTTTAGATCTGAAATCATGGCACTCGGGCCCTAGTGACAAGCATTAAGCATAGCAAAGTCATAGCAACATCAATCTCAGAACATAGTGGACCCTAGGGATCAAACCCTAACAAAACTAACTCGATTACATGATAGATACCATCCAACCCATCACCGTCCAGCAAGCCTACAATGGAATTACTCACGCACGGCGGTGAGCATCATGAAATTGGTGATGGAGGATGGTTGATGATGACGATGGCGACGGATTCCCCTCTCCGGAGCCCCGAACGGACTCCAGATCAGCCCTCCCGAGAGGTTTTAGGGCTTGCTGGCGGCTCCGTATCGTAAAACACGATGATTTCTTCTCTCTGATTTTTCTCTCCCCAAAACTCAATATATGGAGGTGGAGTTGGAGTCGGAGAGGCAACATGGGGCCCACGAGGTAGGGGGCACGCCCTAGGGGGGCAGGCGCGCCCCCCCACCCTCATGGAGAGACGGTGGGCCCCCTGGCCTTCATCTTTGGCAGGTATTTTTCTTATTTTATGAAAAGTGGCTCCGTGAAGTTTCAGGTCATTCCGAGAACGTTTGCTCCTGCACATAAATAACACCATGGTAATTCTGCTGAAAACAGCGTCAGTCCGGGTTAGTTCCTTTCAAATCATGCAAGTTAGAGTCCAAAACAAGGGCAAAAGTGTTTGGAAAAGTAGATACGTTGGAGACGTATCAACTCCCCCAAGCTTAAACCTTTGCTTGTCCTCAAGAAATTCAGTTGACAAACTGAAAGTGATAAAGAAAAACTTTTACAAACTCTGTTTGCTCTTGTTGTTGTAAATATGTAAATCCAGCATTCAAGTTTTCAGCAAAGATTATAACTAACCACATTCACAATAACACATAGGTCTCAAGTTTACTCATATCAATAGCATAATCAACTAGCGAGCAATAATAATAAATCTCGGATGACAACACTTTATCAAAACAATCATAATATGATATAACAAGGTGGTATCTCGCTAGCCCTTTCTGAGACCGCAAAACATAAATGCAGAGCACCTTTAAAGACCAAGGACTGACTAGACATTGTAATTTATGTTAAAAGAGATCCAGTCAAGTCATACTCAATGTAAACTAACAGTAATGAATGCAAATGACAGCGGTGCTCTCCAACTGGTGCTTTTTAATAAGAGGATGATGACTTAGTCATAAAAGTAAATAGATAGGCCCTTCACAGAGGGAAGCAGGTATTTGTAGAGGTGCCAGAGCTCGATTTTGAAACAGAGGTGAATAATATTTTGAGCGGTATACTTTCATTGTCAACATAACAACCAAGAGATGGTGATATCTTCCATGCTACACACATTATAGGCGGTTCCCAAACAGAATGGTAAAGTTTATACTCCCCCTTCCACCACAAGCATCAATCCATGGCATGCTCGAAACAACGAGTTCCTCCAACTAACAAGAGTCCCAGGGGGAGTTTTTTTGCAATTATTTTGATTTAGTTTGCATAAAGCATGGGACTGGGCATCCCGATGACCAGCCGTTTATCTCGCGAGTGAGGAGCGGAGTCCACTCCTCTTGAGAATAACCCGCCTAACATGGAAGATAAAGACAGCCCTAGTTGATACATGAGCTATTCGAGCATACAAAACAGGATATTTATTTGAAGGTTTAGAGTTTGGCTCATACAAATTTACTTGGAACGGCAGGTAGATACCGTATATAGGTAGGTATAGTGGACTCATGTGGAATAACTTTATGGTTTAAGGGATTGGATGCACAAGAAGTATTCCCGCTTAGTATAGGTGAAGGCTAGAAAAAGACTGGGAAGCGACCAGCTAGAGAGCGACAATCGTCATGAACATGCATTAAAATTAATCAACACCAAATGCAAGCATGAGTAGGATATAACCCACCATGAACATAAATATCGTGAAGGCTATGTTGATTTTGTTTCAACTACATGCGTGAACATGCGCCAAGTCAAGTCACTTAAATCATTCAGAGGAGGATACCACCCTATCATACCACATCATAACCATTTTAATAGCATGTTGGCACGCAAGGTAAACCATTATAACTCATAGCTAATCAAGCATGGCACAAGAAACTATGATCTCTACTTGTCATTGCAAACATGTTTATTCATAATAGGCTGAATCAGGAACGATGAACTAATCATATTTACAAAAACAAAAGAGGTCGAGTTCATACCAGCCTTTCTCATCTCAGTCAGTCCATCATATATCATCATAATTGCCTTTCACTTGCACGACTGAACGATGTGAATAGTAATAGTGCACGTGCATTGGACTAAGCTGGAATCTGCAAGCATTCAATAAACAGGAGAAGACAAGGCAATATGGGCCCTTTTGTCAGATCAACAATAATGCATATAAGAGCCACTTCAACAATTTAATTATGGTCTTCTCCTATCGACCCCCAAAGAAAAGAAAAGAAATAAAACTATTTACACAGAAAAGCTCCCAACAGGCAAAAGAAGAACAGGAAATCTTTTTGGGTTTTCTTTTTAATTACTACTACAAGCATGGAAAGTAAACTGATTAAAAGCTACAACTATTTTTTTTGTTTTTCTTAAGGTTTATTAAACACACAAGAAGCATAAAAAAGGAAATAAAATAGCATGGATGATACATTGAAAAGTATGAGCACCGACATCTAGCAATGAGTGTGTGAGCATAAATGTAATGTCGGTGGGAAATACGTACTCCCCCAAGCTTAGGCTTTTGGCCTAAGTTGGTCTATGGCCACGACTGGCCTGGCGGATATCCATAATAGTAGCTGGGGTCGTACTGCGATGCAGCAGCTATCGCCTGCTGAGCTGCAGCGTGGCGACGAGCGGCCTCCTCTCTCCTCTCGTACTCATCTACCTCCTCTCTGGTAATAGTATATCTTCCTCTTGCCTGATAATCAAAGAAGGCAGGAGCAGGGAGAGTAATACAGACAACACGACGTCTGTCAAAGATTAGTTGATACTGGAGAGGTGATCCGTTCCTCTCGACAAACTGGTGGTGAACCATAGCATTAAAATCTAGATAAGGAGGAGGTAATTCAATATCATCTTGACGTATGGCTATTCCAAGAAAATTAGCTACGCAGGTTGCATAAATTCCACCAAAGAAATCTCCATTAAATCTATTAAGATGCAACCTACGTGCAACAATGGCTCTCAAATTATAAGATTTGTCTCCTAACTCAGCACTCCGAAGAATACTGAGGTCAGGGACACACATGTGGCATGCTTCGTCCTTACCGTTAATGCATCTACCTATGAAGAGAGCAAAATAATGTATAGCAGGAAAATGAATGCTCCCTATGGTAGCTTGTGTTATATCCCTAGATTCTCCCACAGTTATACTAGCAAGAAAATCTCTAAATTCAGATTTGCGAGGATCCCTTATACTACCCATTGTGGAAGTTTGCAAGCAGTGGTAAAGTCCTCTAAGTCCATAGTATAACATTTACCATAAAGATCAAACGGGACAGTTGGAGAATTACGTGAAGTTGAAAATTCAAACCTCCTCACAAAGGTATTGGTGAGGTTGTGATAATGGCTGCACTTCTCTTTCTCGAAGCTCACAAGATCAGCGTTACGCAAATATGCGTTGAATTCTTCCTTAATTCCCGCCCGATCCATAAAGTTCTCAGAAGGCCATTCACAAGGACGCACTGGAGCGTCTCTTGGTGGCTCGTCATCAGCATCACGCATTGCAAGCCTGGGTCCTTGCTTCCTTGAAGAACCACCTTGGAACATTTTCCTAAGCATATTTCTTCTTCTGGAAAATTCTGAAATTTTTTAGTAACTTCAAAATAAAAGTAAACCGAACTCAATAATGTTGATAGCAACTACTCCTACAAGTGCCTAGGGCCTATATCATGCATCAAAACTACTTTGAACCATATAAATTTGACATGCAAGCTCAAGAACAGGGTCACCTAAGCAGCAAAAATTTGCAATGAATAAAGCACTAGAACAAAAACTAATTGGACCAAAGGAGGAGTAACATACCAAGGAACAATCTCCCCAAGCAGTTTTGTGAGAGGTGCTTTGAGCAAGGAGATCGAAAATGGCAGCAAAGTGAGCTAGAACTCGTGCTTGAGCTGGATATTCGTGTTTGTGGGAGGAAGAAGAAGTGTATGGGTGAAAGGATAAGTGGAGGAGGGACACCGTGGGCCCACGAGGCAGGGGGCGCGCCCAGGGGGTAGGGCGCGCCCTCCACCCTCTTGGGCAGGTGGTTGGCCCCCCTGTTGTGTTCTTTGTGCCAAATATTCTCAAATATTCTGGAAAAAATCATATTTAAATTTCAGGGCATTTGGAGAACTTTTATTTTCGGGGTATTTTTATATTGCATGGATAATCAGATAACAGACAGAAAATATTTATTTTTATTTTATTTAATATAAATAATAGAAAGTAAAAGTGGGGTACAGAAGGTTGTGCCTTCTAGTTTCATCCATCTCATGATCATCGAAAGGAATCCACTAACAAGGTTGATCAGGTCTTGTTAACGAACTCATTCCGAATAATATGGAACCAGAGAAATTTCGAATAACACTATGTTACTTCAACGGGGATATGCACATCCCCAATAATAAGAATATCATATTTCTTCTTGACAGTAGGAAGAGGAAATTCAAAACCTCCAAATATAATCGATGGCATTTTCCCAATAGAGTTGATACTATGAACTTGAGGTTCTTTCCTCGGAAAGTGTACCGTATGCTCATTACCATTAACATGAAAAGTGACATTGCCATTAGTGCAATCAATAACAGCCTCTGCAGTATTCAAAAAGGGTCTTCCAAGAATAATAGACATACTACCGTCCTCTGGAATATCAAGAATAACAAAGTGCATTAAAATAGTAACATTTGGAACTACAACAGGCACATCCTCACAAATACCGACAGGTATAGCAGTTGATTTATCCGCCATTTGCAAAGATATTTCAGTAGGTGTCAACTTATTCAAATCAAGTCTATGATATAAAGAGAGAGGCATAACACTAACACCTTCTCCAAGATCACATACAGCAGTTTTAACATAGTTTATTTTAATAGAGCATGGTATAGTGGGTACTCCGGGATCTCCATGTTTCTTTGGTATTCCACCCTTAAAAGTATAATTAGCAAGCATGGTGGAAATTTTAGCTTCTGATATCTTTCTTTTATTTGTAATAATGTCTTTCATATACTTAGCATAAGGATTGGTTTTGAGCATATCAGTAAATCGCATACACAAAAAGATAGGTCTAATCATTTATGCAAAGCGCTCAAAATCCTCATCATCCCTTTTCTTGGATGGTTTGGGAGGAAAAGGCATGGGTTTCTGAACCCAAGGCTCTCTTTCTTTACCATGTTTCCTAGCAACAAAGTCCTTTTTATCATAACGTTGATTCTTAGATTGTGAGTTATCAAGATCAACAGCAGGTTCAATTTCTATGTCATTATCATTACTAGGTTGAGCATCATCATGAACATTATTATTAACATTATTACTAGTTTCAGGTTCATTACCAGATTGCGTTTCAGCATCAGAAATAGAAATATCATTTGGATTCTTAGGTGTTTCAACAATAGGATCACTAGAAGCATGCAAAGTCCTATCATTTTTCTTTTTCTTCTTTTTTAGAAGAACTAGGTGCATCTATATTATTTCTCTGAGAATCTTGCTCAATTCTCTTAGGATGGCCTTCAGGATACAAAGGTTCCTGAGTCATTCTGGCACCTCTAGTCATAACTCTAACAGCATTATCATTATTCTGACTATTCAATTCATTGAGCAAATCATTTTGAGCTTTAAGTACTTGTTCTACTTGAGTGGTAACCATAGAAGCATGTTTACTAATAAGTTTAAGTTCACCTTTGACATTAGCCATATAATCACCCAAGTGTTCAAGCATATTTGAATTGTATTTCAATTGTCTACCAAAATAAGCATTAAAATCTTCTTGCTTAGCCATAAATTTATCAAACTCATCTAAGCGTGGGCTAGCAAACTTAGTAAATGGGATTACAGCTTTATCATATCTATTGAGAGAATTTACCTTTACTACCCGTGTCGGGTTATCAAGACCATGAGTTTCTTCAATAGGAGCCGGATTAAGATTATATGTTTCTTCAACAGGCGGTAAATTAAGACCGAGTATTTCTTCAATAGGCGGTAAATTAAGAACATGTATCTCTTCAATAGGAGGTAAATTCTTAACATCTTCAGCTTTAATACCTTTTTCTTTCATAGATTTCTTTGCCTCTTGCATATCTTCAGGACTAAGAAATAGAATACCCCTCTTCTTTGGAGTTGGTTTAGGAATAGGCTCAGGAATTGGCTCCGGAGGTGTCCAATTATTTTCATTTGTCAACATATTATTCAATAAAATTTCAGCTTCATCCGGTGTTCTTTCCCTGAAAACAGAACCAACACAACTATCCAGGTAATCTCTGGAGGCATCAGTTAGGCCATTATAAAAGATATCAAGTATTCCATTTTTCGTAAGAGGATGATCAGGCAAAGCATTAAGTAATTGGAGAAGCCTCCCCCAATCTTGTGGGAGACTCTCTTCTTCAATTTGCACAAAATTATATATATATATATATATATATATATATATATATATATATATCCCTTAAAGCAGCTTGTTTCTTATGAGCATGGAAATATTTAGCAGAGAAGTAATAAATCATATCCTGGGGACTACGCACACAACCAGGATCAAGAGAATTAAACCATATCTTAGCATCACCCTTTAATGAGAACGGAAATATTTTAAGGATATAAAAGTAGCGAGTTCTCTCATCATTAGTGAACAGGGTGGCTATATCATTCAGTTTAGTAAGATGTGCCACAACAGTTTCAGATTCATAACCATGAAAAGGATCAGATTCAACCAAAGTAATTATATCAGGATCAACAAAGAATTCATAATCCTTGTCAGTAACAAAGATAGGTGAAGTAGAAAAAGCAGGGTCAGGTTTCATTCTAGCATTTAGAGATTGCTTACTCCATTTAGCTAATAACCTTTTGAGTTCATTTCTTTTTCTGCAAGCTAAAATAGCTAAAGAAGCTTCTTGATCAAAAACATAACCCTTAGGAATAGAAGTGATTCTTCATCATCACTTTCATCAGTATCATCAGATTCAATATTTTCAATTTCTCTAGCTCTAGCAAGTTGTTCATCAAGAAAATCACTAAGTGGCACAGTAGTATCAAGCATGGAAGTAGTTTCATCATAAGTATCATGCATAGCAGAAGTGGCATCATCAATAACATGCGACATATCAGAACGAATAGCAGAAGCAGGTGTAGGTGTCGCAAGCTTACTCAAAACAGAAGGTGAATTAAGTGCAGAGCTAGATTGCAGTTCCTTACCTCCCCTCGTAGTTGAGGGATAGATCTTGGTTTTTGGATCTCTCAAGTTCTTCATAATGATAAGCAGATATATATCCCAAGTGACTCAAAGAATAGAGCTATGCTCCCCGGCAACAGTGCCAGAAAATAGTCTTGATAACCCACAAGTATAGGGGATCGCAACAGTTTTCGAGGGTAGAGTATTCAACCCAAATTTATTGATTCGACACAAGGGGAGCCAAAGAATATTCTCAAGTATTAGCAGCTGTGTTGTCAATTCAACCACACCTGGAAACTTAATATCTGCAGCAAAGTATTAGTAGCAAAGTAATATGATAGTAGTGGTAACGGTAGCAAAAGGTAACAGTAGTAAAAGTAATGTTTTTGGTATTTTGTAGTGATGATAACAATAGCAACGAGAAAGTAAATAAGCGAAGAACAATATACGGAAGGCTCGTAGGCAATGGATCGGTGATGGAGAATTATGCCGGATGCGTTTCATCATGTAACAGTCATAACCTAGGGTGACACAGAACTAGCTCCAGTTCATTGATATAATGTAGGCATGTATTCTGAATATAGTCATACGTGCTTATGGAAAAGAACTTGCATGACATCTTTTGTCCTACCCTCCCGTGGCAGCGGGTCCTTACGGAAACTAAGGGATATTAAGGCCTCCTTTTAATAGAGAACCAGAACAAAGCATTAACCCATAGTGAATACATGAACTCCTCAAGCTACGGTCATCACCAGTAAGTATCCCGATTATTGTCACTTCGGGGTTAACGGATCATAACACATAATAGGTGACTATAGACTTGCAAGATAGGATCAAGAACACTAATATATTGATGAAAACATAATAGGTTCAGATCTGAAATCATGGCACTCGGGCCCTAGTGACAAGCATTAAGCATAGCAAAGTCATAGCAACATCAATCTCAGAACATAGTGGACACTAGGGATCAAACCCTAACAAAACTAACTCGATTACATGATAGATCCCATCCAACCCATCACCGTCCAGCAAGCCTATGATGGAATTACTCATGCACGGCGGTGAGCATCATGAAATTGGTGATGGAGGATGGTTGATGATGACGATGGCGACGGATTCCCCTCTCCGGAGCCCCGGACGGACTCCAGATCAGCCCTCCCGAGAGGTTTTAGGGCTTGGCGGCGGCTCCGTATCGTAAAACGTGGTGATTTCTTCTCTCTGATTTTTTTCCTCCCCGAAACTCAGTATATGGAGGTGGAGTTGGAGTCGGAGAGGCAACAGGGGGCCCACGAGGTAGGGGGGCGCGCCCTAGGGGGGCAGGCGCGCCCCCACCCTCGTGGAGAGACGGTGGGCCCCCTGGCCTTCATCTTTGGCAGGTATTTTTCTTATTTTCTGAAAAGTGGCTCCGTGAAGTTTCAGGTCATTCCGAGAACGTTTGCTCCTGCACATAAATAACACCATGGTAATTCTGCTGAAAACAACGTCAGTCTGGGTTAGTTCCATTCAAATCATGCAAGTTAGAGTCCAAAACAAGGGCAAAAGTGTTTGGAAAAGTAGATACATTGGAGACATATCAGGGGTATTCTATTGATCCACTTGATGTATGTTTTGGTGATCAACTTGTGGGTTCTGAGACCTTGGGAATCTATGCATAGGGGTTGGCACACGTTTTTTGTCTTGACTCTCCGGTAGAAACTTTGGGGCACTCTTTGAAGTACTTTTATGTTGGTTTGAATAGATGAGTCTGAGATTGTGTGATGCATATCGTATAATCATACCCGTAGATACTTGAGGTGACATTGGAGTATCTAGGTGACATTAGGGTTTTGATTGATTTGTGTCTTAAGTTGTTATTCTAGTACGAACTCTAGGGATGTTTGTGACACTTATAGGAATAGCCCAACGGATTGACTGGAAAGAATAACTTTGAGGTGGTTTCGTACCCTACCATAATCTCTTCATTTGTTCTCCGCTATTAGTGGCTTTGGAGTGACTCTTTGTTGCATGTTGAGGGATAGTTAAGTGATCCAATTATGTTATTATTGTTGAGAGGACTTGCACTAGTGAAAGTATGAACCCTAGGCCTTGTTTCAACGCATTGCAATACCATTTGTGCTCATTTTTATCATTAGTTACCTTGCTGTTTTTATATTTTCAGATTACAAATACCCATATCTATCATCCATATACCACTTGTATCACCATCTCTTCGCCGAACTAGTGCACCTATACAATCTACCATTGTATTGGGTGTGTTGGGGACACAAGAGACTCTTTGTTATTTGGTTGCAGGGTTGCTTGAGAGAGAGCATCTTCATCCTACGCCTCCCACGGATTGATAAACCTTAGGTCATCCACTTGAGGGAAATTTGCTACTGTCCTACAAACCTCTGCACTTGGAGGCCCAACAACGTCTACAAGAAGAAGGTTGTGTAGTAGACATCAGAGAACTGTGTGTCTCTCTCCACTTCTGAATCTGAATACATTGCTGCTGGATCTTGCTGCGCTCAGCTTTTGCGGATGAAGCAAACTCTCAAGGACTATGGCATCCATCTGAAGCATGTGCCACTCTACTACGACAATGAAAGCGCTATCAAGATTGCCAACAACCCAGTTCAGCATTCGAAGACAAAGCTCATTCAGATCCGTCATTACTTTCTCAGAGATCACGTCATGAAGGAAGATATTGATGTCATTCACGTCAACACGGAAGAGCAATTGGCAGATATCTTCACAAAGCCCTTGAATGAGAAAAGTTTTTGCAAGTTGCGGTGTGTGCTAAATATCTCAGAATCCTCGAATGTCCTGTAGTTGGACACACATCCTAACGCTTATGCATGTGATGACTTAGATGTGCAACACACGAAGTAACGTATATCTTCGAATAATGAAGACATACACTCTAAGTGTGAATACATTAGTGCGGAAATTGACTTCGGAGCGCCACGATAATTGTGCGCCGTGTCTGGGTCTAATCTTCCTATACGGTGGGTAACACCACCACCAAACTGTTGTTTGAAGTGTTTTCAATTGGCGTCACATTTGCATAATCTTCACATTTGGTTTTGACTTCAACATTGGTTCGACTCCATGTTTATCTTCACACTGCTGATTTGGTATCTTATTGGTATACACATTGATGTTCTGTCCTCTATAGCATTCACTTATAGCAGTGTCTTCATGTTTGAATGTTTTGACCTAAGTGAATGTGATCGGACCCTAACCCCCTCTATGCTTCTACCTCAAATTCTATCTATCCAAATCATATGCATTCTATTGAATCTGTCGATTGTCATCTCTGAGTCCTTGTCAGCAGAAGACACAGAGATAAAATTGAATCTGTTTTAATGCTATATCCTTTTTGCCTGAAAACCAGAGAAGCGGGAATGACCACCCGACAATCCAGGCATGCGTGGGAACATGGAACAACTTCGAAGGTGTTGCATGCATGCCACATGTCCCTTAGATGTGAACCGCCAGGGGCACCTGCGTAATAACGCTGTGTCGTCCCTGTCCCTATAAATATACACCTCACCAAGGTCATTATCATTTCTTCCACCTCTCCACCTCGCACAAACCCTAGCGCCACCGCTAGCTCTCGATGACGCTGGCGACGAAGCGCTTAGCTATCGCGACCTCACCGACGCCGTCCTCACGCCGGCCGCGGACCTTGTCTCCTCCGCCGCTGCCGTAGGTGTCTTCCGTCGCCAAGTTAGGGCACGGAAGATTGAACTGCTCGGCCTCCAACTCCACTCCGTCTAGCAGTTCTTCGTGTGGTAATTAAAACTTACCTTTTTACTGTCTCTTTGATCCGATAGATCCATTCTTCTTCACCAAAAGTGGTTTCTAAACCTACAAAATTGGATCTATCCTGTTCTGCATCTCATCTCATGCCTAGAATGTTCCCTTATGCCTCACTACTAGTTAGATTCCTCACTTGTACCTATTCTTGGATTCGTACAAATCTGGAACCAACTCTCAACAAATAAGTGAATGTCTTCGCATCATGAGGTCAATGTCGTCAAACTGATTTATCTTCAAAATCTTCTGAGAATGCATATGACCTCTTCCCCTTCCCTTGCATCTCTAATGCTATCACAGGTACATGTTCATGGGAGAATCCCTTGGTTCTCATAGTCTGCATTCATTTGCAGAGTTCTTACAGTGTCACATCAATTCTCCTGAAGCCAGTTCCAGTCTGACCAGCAGACGGAATCCTTTGCAAGTTCTAAAGCCATTAAGTCTGAACTTCATGGCGATAGAAAAGTCAGCAAGAAAGGGCGGCAGACAGCACCGTGGGGACACAGCCAAGGACCTCCCACCAGATCTCTTTGAACTATACAAGTCAGATCCTGAAGAGACCTATGGGGAACGCAAGAACCGAATCCAATGGATTCGAAGATAGTGGGCAGAGGAATGGTTCAAGTACAAATTTGTCACTGCCGAATATGCTGAAAAGAATGCCATCAAGGGCCCCTGGGGAGATATTGTATACAAAGATCTTCAGCCCAAGTCCAAGTCTGGAGCCATAGCTCAAGGTTTATACCCTTGCATGGTCCGAGGACCACAGCCTGAAAATGCCAACCCATCCACTCTGCTATGGTGTCGTGAAGACAATCCCTTCAAGCGCAACTTCCAGTTTGCCAAAGAGTCTGCCAAGAAGAACAAGAAGGACTTTGGACTCAACTTCAACCCCGGTCCATCTGCTCCTCGGGCTGATGGCACTCGTGATGCTGAACCCAATATCATCAGGCCTTTCTACATCCTCGACGGTCTCCTCACTCACATTGATGTTTAGGGGGCAGCCGTGGAGCACTCTCAGAATGACGCTGACACTGATGAAGCACCAGCTCCACCAAGGCCACAGAAGCAGAAGAAGTCGAAGGCTTCAAAGCAGATGAAGCTCATCCAACGCTCTGGGCAAGAACTGACCCCAGCTGATATTTTGCGGAATGAAGAAGCCACCATTGATATGTCCAGCAACGACGATCTTGGTGATGATGCTCTTGAGATGCTCATAAAGAGAAAAGAGGAGGCGGAGATCTTCAATGATTTGCCCCTGTTTGATATGGATATCTTGAACAAGTTCATTGATGAATGGTTTGAAAACCCCAGCATCAACATCGATGACCTTGAGCTTCCAATTGGCATCAGTGTCTCTTTCCACAGTGCCATTGCTACTGAGCTGGCTCTGGCTCAAAAGATAGTTGAACTGAAGAACAAGGTTGATCATGAGAAAGCTCAGTTCAAGGGGAACATGGCCAATCTCAGCGTGGCGGATGTTCAAAGCTTCAAGCAGATGCTGCATGAGCCCAAGGAGCAGTTTCACCAGAAACACGGGGAAGCTAAAGGTTGCAGAGAAAGAATGAAATACTTTGCTGAGAAGAGTGTGCAAGCGCACAATGAGGCTGAGAAGCGCAAGGAACTGGGGTGCCCTGGTATCGACCCCAGAATGGCTGCCAAGAAGAAGAAGAAGTCTGCTGCGGGACACACTGAAGAAGTAAGGCAGGAAGCACCTAGCATTGTCTTCCCTGCCAGCATGACAGGCTCGAAGCGTAAGGTCCCCACAGCTGATTCAGAACTGAAGAATTCAAGGGCTGCTGAGGCCGAAGCTAGAAAGCGCAAGAACAAGAATGCCACTGATGATACCCCATGGCCCAAGAAGAGGAAGACAAAGTCTTCAAAGAAAGATCGGGCTGCTCCCACAGAGCCCCTCCTTGTCGATCCCATCTCAGTTGTTCGTCCTACATCCAACAACCAAGAACGTCAGCTAGTACTTCATGAGCCTGCTTGCACAGAGGCTCCTGAAGCTAAAGACATTCCAGCTGCTGACCCCGTCACAGCTGAAGACATTGGTCATCACAACAATGTAGAAGATGATGAAGACCTTCCTCAGATCGAGCACCAACTAGTATCATCACCCGTTCTCACGAACAACGAACTCATCAGCATTGGTCTTCCATTGACGCCAATTGCTCAGGATGCATCATGGGCTGATCACCCCCAAGACACACCCAGTACCCCCCCTCCTCAAGTTACCACTCCAGTACTTGATGATGACAATTACATGGTGAATACCACCCCATCTCCAAAGGTGTCGCCCGCATTCCGCAGGCTTCGCAAAGGCCCTAGGTCATAGGTCTCCATGCTGAGCATTCTAGAAGGAGAAGTGCAAAACAACTCGGTGGCACGACAAGTGTTTCCCGATGCCACTCCAACTACGAACGTCTCTGTGTCCAAAGCAAAAGCTGCTGAAGACATTCTGGCTGCATCAGCCGATGACCAACAAGAACCCCAAGAACCCCGTCAAGAAGAGCGAGTTGCCACACCCACCACCAACCCAGAAGTTGTTCTCGAGGAGAACTAGTTTGTGCCCGACCCTCCAGCTACTCAAGTGGAGGTTGAAAACACTGAGGCGGCCACCCACAGCACTACGGAAGAAAATGACGTTGTCATGGCTGAAGCTAATGTGGCACCTGAAATGAATATGGTGCCAGAAGTCCATGTTGCACCTGAAGCAAATGTTCAGCTTGAAGCCCAAGTCAATGCCTCTGCTACTATACCACCTCCAAGACCTCACACCATTGAACAAGCATACGATCGTGGTCAACTTCACCGTCTGCTAGCCCACTCTGGTTCCTCCGCCTGCTCCCGGACCACAGTTTGACTATCATGTGGAGCACAGGCCTTAGGTCCAGAACCAAAGCCCAGGCTGCCAAGGTTTCCAGGCACTGCGACTTTGCCAGGATCGTTTAATGTGAATGGCTTCAAAGCACACAACACCTTCTTGGATAGTGCCAAGAACCCATATTCGCAGCCAAGAATTTCATCAGATCGGTTCTGGAGTTATCAGCAGCGCAGCTATTATTCTTGTGTCTTATACAATCAAGGGCGCATTTTTCCCCGTATGCGTCTAGACTGCGAAGCCATGGCTGGCCTGCCCTTCTTGGAAGAAGCTCTAGACTACTTCAAAGACGTTGGCCTTCTGTAGTTTGTGCCCTACAAAGAAAATTGGAATGAAGAGCTCCTGCTACAATTCTATGCCACTCTTCACATTCGCGGCTACTACAAGGATCCAAATACTTGGGGTCCTTGAGTGGATGACGGGCGATGTACACCATGAAGCCAAAGCCTAGGATATAATTGAGCTTACTGCCCTACCCATTGTCAGCCTCACCATAATGCTTTGGAGAGCATATTTCAGAAGCCTGAGCCGAACATGAGTTAAATGCTCAGCATGATGAAGCCACTGCCAGGTGATGCTGAATATCCAAAGGAATTCTTTTTTGAAGACCCAGAGTATCTACCCCGCACCATTTATCATATCGTCAGGCGAACTCTATGGCCTGTCAAAGGACATTCTCCTGCAGCAAAGCTTGAAGGAGCAATGAATATATTGGTCTTCTATATCTTCAATGGCATTTGTTTCAATGCTCAAGATTCCTTCATCAGGCAGCTGGCTACATCTAGCTCTGATCTTTTTGGCCTGAAGTTTTATGCTCCATGGGTAATGCGCCTCATTAAGCTTCACTCTTCTGTCAACTATCATCCCTCTATGCGCAATCATCTCATCTTCTTGCCCGAGGTTGATATATCTGTTGAAGCCATCTACCCTGAACCTGCTAAGGAGCCACTATATCTTCACAATGTCGATCACCAAAGCTTCACCCAACCCATTGAAGGAGTTCTTGCTTCCACTCGTGTTTATCCCTTGGCTGGTAACACTCGTGAAGCTTGTCGTGCCAACACTGAAGCCACTGAAAGCACCATGGCTCAAAGGCCTCGGAAGCGATCTCGTGCTCTCTATGACCGAGAGCTTCTCATGGCATTACATCAAAAACAGGATAAGCATCATGAATGGCTCAAGCGTCAGATGCAGAGCCTATATGTGGATGTCAATCGCATTCAAAATCTTGCCACCAAGAATGCCTTTGTCACACATGAAACCTGTCGGCGGTCGTGGAAGAGTCTAACATTGCAAAGCTCTGAAGATGATCTTCAACAGGATGGCTTCATAGAGCGCTTCAAATTTGATTCCACTCCTCCCAGGAATGCTCACTTGCGTTGGACTCCCTCACTCAAAGACTCTGAGTACTCCTCCTCGGCGGCAACTGTTGATGCCAGAGTCGTTGATGACGAAGATGATGCTACTTCACCAACTACAACTTCACCGCGAATCGACACTGCACCAAGTTCTTCTGCACCACCGGACTCCAACGTCGACCCTGCCTCTTCTCCTACTCATGGGAACAAGTAGAGCTCTATGTCTTCAAACCTTTTTGGTCCTTACTGACAAAAGGGGGAGAAGCATATGAGTTGATAGTCTTCAAGCGGGTCCTTATGGGTGGTTGCTATACTTTTTGCAAGTGTTTACAACTCTTGCTTTTTATACTTTCGGTTCTTTAAGTTGTAACACTTAAAGTTGATGGTCGTCTGCTACCTTTTCTGTTAACTATGTGATGCAATGATAAATTCCGCATGTGCGATGATAAATTCTGCACGAAGTCATTCCGCAGACATCCATTTTTCATTATGCATGTCATTATGTTCATTATATTCTTTCATGCATGCTGAAGAGGATCTCCACAAGTAAAACATGTCATGTGCATTTGCATTCAAACACAAATTACTTATATGCACATCTTAAGGGGGAGCCATTTGCTACTTATGAAGACAATACCTTATCCTTACAATTTCACATACTTTTATCCCTGTTGAAAAGTTCAACCAGTTTGTCATCAATCACCAAAAAGGGGGAGATTATAAGTGCATCTCACTACAAAAAAATACACTTCCGTGATGATACGTGTTTGTCACAGTAGGTCACATTTTCTGTCATGCATGTACATTCATGACAAATTTATGACAGAATCAAGATAGTCATACATGTTCTGTCATAGAAGTGTTCCATGACATTACCAAAATTATCTTCACGGAAGTGTCTACTTCCATGACGATAAATCGCACGTCACAGAAGTGCTTTCGTCAAGGGTGAGCGACATGTGGCATCCACTGTAACAGAATGCCGTTAGGCTATCGGGTCCGGTTTTGGATCCGATAAACTGTTAACAGCCAGACCAATGGTGATTTTCCACGTGTAAAATTCTGATTGGCTGACGGAAACACGTGTCAGCTCCACGTTGGCACAGGTGTCACTCATCCAATGGGCGAGATGCGCCTATGATATGTTGACACGTGCACTGGCCCAAAAGTGGCCCATAAAGTTTAAATGGGTTGGCCCAACTAAAGGCCCGCAAGATTTTGCGGTCCGTAATGGGCCGCCCCAGCAAAGGGCCCACGAGATTTTGTGTATCATAATGGTCCGGCCTAGCTAAAGGCCCATGAGATTTTGCAGGCCATAATGGGCCAGCGCAGCTAAAGGCCCACAAGATTTTGCAGACCATAATGGGCCGGCCCAGCTAAAGGCCCAACATTCTCAGTTAAGGCCCGTACGACTAGTGTCAAATCGGCCCGTCAATGGCCTTTCCTAAACTTGTCATCATCGCAGCCCATGGTCACTTCTGGCCCGTTAACAGCCCGCTAAGTATATGGGACGAATTACGGCCCGGTGTATTTCCGGCCTGTTAAAGGTCCTGCTTCATTTGGGCCCATTTACAGGCCATTGAAACTTTCGGCCCATAAACGACCGTGAAGGATTTGGGTCATATTCGGCCATGTCTGACATTCGGCCTGTTAGAGGCCAACTATAGATTTGGGCCACATTTGGCCTTTTGTGATTTTTGGCTTGTTAACATCGGACGAAATCCATGGGCCATATGTGGCCCAACGTCACACCGGGCCAATTAATGGCCCATATAAGAATGACGATAATGTAGCCCGACTGAACTTCTGGCCTGTTAAAGGCCGGTCTATTAGGCCGGCGCATTTACGGCCCGTCCGGATTTCGGCCTGTGAAAGATCTGCATCATAAATGGGCCACCATTTCGGCCTGCTAAGACCAGTGGGTTATTTGGCACAATCAGGACCCAATCTCACTTTCGGTCTTCTAAAGGCCCATGTTTTTTATGGGCTCGAGATATTTACACCTGTAAACGGCCTATTGTTACTGAGGGCCCAAATTATGTTTAGGCCTGTTAAAGGCCCACTATGGGCACAGGCCTACCAGAAAAATATGAAATCTTATGCTGATTTAGGACCAGATATTTTTAGTGGGCTACATGCAAATTTCGGCCCATAATCATTTTTAGCCCAATTGGAATGGGCCCGAAGAATGTTGGCATGTTGGGCTCCTACGAAGCTTTCGGCCGAATACATTACTAAGATAAACCTACACTATACAAAAATAGCGTCGTAATTATTGCAGCCTTTGGCAGCATTATAAATGCTATATCACAACAAAATAAATTCCACCCATACAACAAAAGGCCTGTTGGCATAAAGTTTACAGTCCTTGCAGATAAAAGCACCATCAGATGTATAGAAGCACAGATCATTTGACCTGAGTGCTAATGTTTCAGGCTATAGAATCTGATGGAGCAGCACAATCTTCACCTTTTTCCGCCATTGCTCTTGAACAACGAAGCAAATATCTAATAGTCTGATTTCAAAACCATTCATATCTTGACGACATTTGTCAACCACTATTCTTGTTTCCAAAACGACGTCCATTAGGGATTGGACTTGTGTCTGGAGCACATATAAATCACTCTATCTAGCAGGAAGATTTTGTTCAGTAGGCAATTTGGACGAGGTTACCTTGACAACCAACGCAGAATTATGCAGGAAGGTGCTTTTTGCACTGTTAGTGGAGAGATACTGACGCACTGCAGCAAGAGGTGACATTGTGCCTGTGGTAGCCTCATCACCTTCAGGTGGTTGTGGCTGTTCAATCATTTTTTCCATAGCTTCCTGAAAGTTTGAACTTGTAGATTAGTGTACCAGATAAATTACTAATGAGACAAAAACAAACAAAGTAGGTTACACGTTTATACATAACTTATTTTGGTGAACTACTGTAATACATTAGCATGTATTATAGTGCCAACTACATAATAAAATCACTTTCGGAACATATGTCCATGTAGCATGCCTACTGTATTGTCTATTTCCTCATATTTGTTGACATCTAAGGAGAAAGAGACATGGTTTAAAGTAGGATGAACATAGTATGACATCATTCATATCATGGGAAGACAGATATAAAACAAACAGGCTATTTTATCATTGTGTGCGCACGTGAACATAACAACTAGAATACAAATCAAGACCAAAAGAATATCCTTCATCTCTTTTAAACCATATAAGGTGAAATGATACGTTAAGACAACTGTGTATAAAATTAAACAGAGTAACTAACATTGGCTGCAAACCAAGTAGTTAAATGAACACATCACAGTACCAATCAGTTCAAAGGCGGGAGGAGTAAGGACTTACGACAGCGGCTTGACCTGGTGTGCTCATGCCCTTCATCTTGCTGGTGTGGCAATCCTTGGAGATTTGCACTGCATTCGGTTCAGGTTCTTTTTGGTCCGCACAGGCTTTCCTCTGTATTTGGAACAAGTCAATATGGATACGATAATATGGCACAAAAGAAAGAAGTAGCAGCTATTTACAAGAGCCTCGTAGTGTGCAATATAGCTACGAGATCCTGTTGTCTGTTGGAATTTCACTTTAGAATGGTGGGTATTGTTCTTCAAACAGTTAACCTAGAAGAAGATACACTTGTAAGGCACATACATAAATACAAGTTCAATATGTGGTCTGATCAAATACATATAGCCTACCTGATACTTTGGATCAGACCAGTGTTTAATGAGGGTTGTCCAGTCTTCATCTATAATATATTCCACTGGAGATGTTTGGGCGATTTCATTGTAAGCCTTGCCTTCAAAGTGAGATTTTCTAAGGTGGTACCGATACTGTCACAGAGCAGACTAAAAAACATGAGTCATGCTTGTTTAGTTGCGTCATCTTTCGGATCCAACTAGAACCTCATCTGTTGAAAAAAGAATGTGTCTTATTAGGAGGAAGCTAGAAAGTATGGGACATAGCAAGACAATATTACTAATTGCGATGAATAACATTACTTACGGATAAATAGTCAAGGAAGGTGTTAAACTAGGTATTGTCTTTCTCATTCCCGTACTGGATCCATGTTGGGAGGATACGTGCATGACACCTAACGGCAACGGCTACCTCTGATACTAACTTAGCTGACTTTGTAGCATCACGTGGCCTTTTTAAACCTGCCTCAAAATGGATCTCCATTCTTCCTCCTTTAGATTTTGTTAATCTGTCAAGCATTATCCCTAATGTCTATTCCCGCTTGCGTCGTGGTGCTAGTTCAACAACGAATATGGGAGGTGTTAGTGTACATCAAACTGTGAGAGTACATATAAAGGAGCATGCAACTGCAACTTGACTCAGCCGTCTTGGTGTTGATGCTCATGAGGTTCATCTGATCTTGCCAAGTCCTGTTGTGTCACCAGTGCTTCGAAAGTAGTGTTAGGTGTGAAGGTAGCTTGGGAACTGGCTAGTTCCAGAGCAAATGAACGAGTAACTCGTTGAGATGCTGGTACAGTTGAAGCGGATGTTGCAGCTGGTGGAGCATGTGATACTGTGTTTGTAGATTTAGCCGGTGGACTTAGACCTTCTACTGCACTATAAGTACCAGCAGAATCTGGATGGCAGATCCTTTTCTGTTTCTCCCGACGAGTAACACCACTCCCTACTATATTATTTTTCTTGCTCTTTTTTGACTTTGCCATGTGAAGCCGTACCCACAACACAAAAGAATAAAATTGCTCTTCAGAACTCATTGATGCATGATATAGACAAGCAATACTTTGATGTAAGACAACCGTATGAGGATGGAATATGTAAGAAAAACAGGACTACATGACATATTCATAGCTACGATGTGTAAACTAAGCAGAAGGATTTTCAAGAAAATAGAAGTAATGCAAGCTAGACACCATATGGAAGATGCAACCAATATTACTCTGCCAAGTTAAAAGTGTCTTGTGATAAGTGGCAATTCAAAAAATTAGAAGCAATACAACGTAGAAATCAATGCAAGATGCAACCACTATCAAACTGCCATGTTAAAAGCGTCCAATCATGAGTGACTGATGCGGGATACACAACAGCAGTACTTTGATGTAAGAACATGGTATGATAGATAGATGCAGTGTATTCTAGACACAGAACGCCATGTCATATGCACATGTATAATGTATAAACTCAGCAGGTGCAATTTAATCAAAATAGAAGAAATACATGCTAGACAACATATGCAACATGAAACCAATTATCACACTGTCAACTTAGAGCAAGCACCTGCGATGGTGGAGTACGGGAGATGAACTCATCATGTAGACTTGGGACTTCAACTTCATTAGCAATAGCAGTGGAAAATCTAGAGAGTCTCTATTTGCGTCGGTGCGGAGGACCACCAACATCCCCTAACTTACTCTTTTCCTTCCTATTTTCTGATATTGCCTTATGAAGTAAAAACCACAAGAAGATGAATAAAATTAGCTCTGCATAACTGGTTGATGCATGATACAGACGAACACTACTTTGATGTAAGGCAAGTGCATGATAGGAGGATGGAATATATACAAAAAAGACAGCGTTTCATATTCACACGTACGATAGGAGGATGGAATATGTATGAAAAAACAGTAAGCGAAAGGCATTTCAACAAAATTAGAAGAAATGAAAGCTAGGCACCATATGAACATGCAACCAATATCACTCTATCAGGTGAAAAGTGTCTCGTCGTAAGTGCCATTTCAAGAAATTAGAAGCCATACAAGCTAGAAGACAATGCAAGATGCAACCTACATCATAGTCCCAAGTTAAATGTGTCTTATGGGTAAGTGATCGTTGCAGGTATAAGTCGTAAGCTACGCAGATGCAATTCAGCATAATTAGAAGCAATACAAACTAGACATCAAACGAAAAACGCAACCACATATAAAGTTCCAAGTTAGAGCAAGCACCTGTGATGGTGGAGTAGGGGAGATGTGCTCATCATGTACACGTATGTTCTAGAAACAGGAACACATGTCATATTCACATGCATTATGTGTAAAGTAAGCAGATGCAATTCAACAAAGTTAGAAGCAATACAAGCTAGACATCATACACAACATACAACCACATATAATAGTGCCAAGTTAGAGCAAGCACCTGTGATGGTGTAGTAGGGGAGATGTGCTCATCATGTACACGTATGTTCTAGAAACAGGAATACGTGTCATATTCACAAGCATTATGTGTAAAGTACGCCGATGCAATTCAACAAAGTTAGAAGCAATACAAGCTAGACATCATACGCAACATGCAACCACATATAATAGTGCCAAGTTAGAGCAAGCACCTGTGATGGTGGAGTAGGGGAGATGTGATCATCATCTACACAGCTACGTTGACTGTCTAGCCTTGCGTTGTATTGCAAATCTTGTTGGGAGGATGGCGGAGTAGAATCTGTAGAGAACCTCCGTTTCAGTTGCTCGGAAGGACCACCATCATCCAATGCCTTGCCAATTTCCTTCAGCTTTATTGATTTTGCATTGTGAGGTCAAACCGACAAGAAAAAGGAATATAATTCGCTCTTCAGAACTCATTCATGCATGATACTGATGAACACTACTCTGATGAAAGGCAAAGTCATGATACGAGGATGGAATATGTACGAAAAAATGGACGGCTTGACATATTCACACCTATGATGTGGTAACTAAGTAGAAGGCACTTCAACAAATTAGAAGCACTACAAACTAGACACCATATGAAAGGTGCAATCAATATCACTCTGCCAAGTTAAAACTGTCTCTTCATAGGTGGCGTTCATCAAACTAGAAGCAATACATGCTAGAAATCATATTCAAGACGCAAACCAATATCACACTGCCAACTTAAAGGTATTCCATCATAAGTGACTGATGCAGGATACACAAGGAAGAGTAGTTTCATGTAAGAACATGGTGTGATAGACAGATATAGTATGTACCAAAAACTGGAAAGCGTGTCATATTCACACGTATCATGTGTAAGCTAAGCAGATGCAGTTTACACTAATTAGGAGCAATACAAGCTAGACACCATATGCAACATGCAACCAGATATCACACTGCCAAGTTAGAGCAAGCACCTTGGATGGTGGAGTAGGGGAGTGGAGACTTGGACCTTGTAATGCACTATCAGTACAAGGAGAATCGGTACAGATGCTCCGTTTACGTTGCTGCAGAGGACCACCATCATTGCCTTCCTTACTCTTTTCCTTCTTCTTTCTTGATTTTGCCTTGTCAAGTCAAACCCACAAGAAAAAGGAATAAAATTTGCTCTTCAGAACTCATTGATGCATGATACTGACGAACACTACTTTCATGTAAGGCTCAATTTCAAAATCTCTCCAACCAAGGTAGACGGTGAGTGGTCGAGTTAATTTTGTAATCCTAGTTTGCACAAGTAATTAGTACGCTCATTTTTCTCAAGAAGTTATGTTTACCGAGGCATTAATTAGAACGAATGCATGAATGACCACTAAATTTCCATGAACTTCTACATGCATTGGTGAGTTTTCTCTTGACACTGCTTGCATCGGGTGATCTAACGCACCTCGAAATCCGACATGTGATGGTACTACTACTAGTAGTAGAATTGAGACTTATAAAACGGAAAAACGAATGTTTTTTAGATGAGCCTTATAAACCCTAGTGGGTACGTACTCCGTAAAATCAGATTTTCCCAAAACTAAGTCGCTCAACCATTATTTGCTTGTTTCCCTTCCCGCCTCCTTGCCTCGAACATACTATGCCAAACTCCCCTGCCTGCCGCGCGGGAAAAGACCCGCCCTCGCCTTTTTTAGTACGGGTTTGTATCGATGGATCGCGCGAAGCAGCAAAAACCCAAGCCGTGTCTTGTACTCCTATGTCGATGCTCGCTTTCATGAATTCTGTATTTCCTGTCGCCGACATGTGGGCCATATAGCAACCGGGTCGGACGTGTCAAGAACCAAATAACAGTGCAGAACAGCAGGGGGGACGCACCCCAGTCGTACTCCCCAGTAGTAGTAGTAATGAGCAATGAGACGTCAAATCACAATGCCGCACCTTCCCAGATGGACGAAGCAACCATTATTTCACACTTCAGTTCACCATCATCTCAAACCACGTAGTATTGCTTCTGCCTCAAGAGGGACACGCGCATCGCCTTGGTACATCATGACACGTGGGACCGCATGACATGCCATGCTCCCCCGCCGATCGCTCGGTAAAATCACCTCATTTTTACTACTATACTTCCTCCGTATCGGGTTACTACATGGCGTGCACGTCGTTCTAGGTTGAGAATTTAACTGGCTATATATGTGATGAACAGTATATGTTTAGAAACTACATCCGCTTAATAATCCAATGATATACTTTTTGTGACATAGTAACTCAGATTTAGTTAGTCAAATGGATGACCTAGAACTACGTGCACACCCTATAAACCGAGACGTCTAAAAAACGAGATGGATAGGGTAGTTCAGTACATGTCTTTTTAGATCAATATAGTCGGGATTCACCAAGGAGCAAAACCAAGTGGCAGGCTGCACCTATCGTGTTGGCGTAGCGACTCAAGCAGGGTCAGTCCGCAGACGAAATGGCGACACACTTAACAGGACCCCTTTGGCCGACATGTGGCTCATCCACCGTCTTGTTCCACGTGCGATGCACCAAATTACAGTTCGGAGCAGCGGTTGGAATTGGAGGCACCCCGGTCGTAGCGCGGCAGTAGTAGAAAATGAGCGATGAGGGGTCAAATCACAAAGCCCCACCTTTCCCGCATTAAGCTGGACGGACGAAGCAACCATCATTTCACTCTAGGGCGCAAGAGCGTAAAGAAAAGAGAAAACCAATGATGCGTGCGGCAGCTACCTAGGGCACCCTAGGGTAGGTGTCTCCACTATAGATATTTTTTTGAAAGCGCCTCCACTACAAATCGGCTTCTCTCTCGTCCTCTTGAAGAAAATCGATGATGCGTGCGGCGGTAATGTTTGTAGGAGTACTACTAGGGCGTGCGGGGCCACGTCGTAGTAAACGGGAGAGGGATTGAGTTCAAGTCGACGCCTTAAATATGTGTGGGTCGCTTGGTTTAGGGGAACGAGGCAGCATTTTGGGTTCGGGACCAGTGGAGATATAGTACGTACAAAATATTGTGGACGTAGGTTCGACCGAAAGGCAATGATGCATGGGCCCTACATTTTGATATACCCGAGGCCGTGTGAAATTTGCTACTCTACACAAAACTAGTAAGGTACACATGCATTGAACGCATGAGATTTTGAAACCAAATTATGAATAAATACACACTATAGCATGTAAAGCTTTGAGTCATATATGCATGATGTAGATGTTCATTTAGTTCTTATAGTTCATCTCATTCAAAATCAATTAGTTTTATAAAAATGTTAAGATTCATGGGGTTGTGCATTGTAAAGCATAAAGTAAAAAACAAATAATGGCAATTCATTTAGAAAAAAAACCATTATGATATGGAAGATTCTAGAACAAAGGAGAAGTGCTTGTGTTTTGAGGTTTGTGCATTATGCTCAAGTTCAACCATGGAGTCTTCTAAATTGTACATGTGGCGGATCTGGTGGAATGTTGATGATATCCAACGGCCAGTAGTGCTCGGATTTGCCATCTCTGCACTGTCGAATTAGCTTCAACCAGCGACTATCTTTCAAGTTATTCGCACACTATATAGTTCTTGACTTCTTGTGCCATAGTTGCATGTCTTGGAAAAAACTACTAGTGGGTTGTACTAGCTATTTAGGAATAGAAGATGTATACACGGAAGTTGTAGGGAAAGATATGGCATGGAGTATCTCAATTCCTATGAGTAGGGATTGGAAAAGAGATGTCATTTGGTTGACACCATAGGAACTTTTCTATTGAATCTAGAGATGCCATGTATCTCAATTCCTATGAGGAGGGATTAGAAAAGAGATGTAATTTGATTCATATCATAGGAACTTTTCTATTGTACGCTAATGTATTATTTTCCTTTGAAATTATGGGAGTATAGGAATCCATTCATATGAACCAAGTGGCTCTAAAGCTATAGAAATGATATCATGTTTATTTCCTTTGAAATGTGGAGTATATGAATCTATTCCTATGAACCAATTGGCTCTAAAGGAAAAAATCCTATAAAAATCATATCATATAGAGTTCCTATGATATTCCTCCACACCAAAGGATGGTTTAAATTGCTGCAGGTGATACAATGGTCTTTCTTTGTAAACTCCTCCCCCATCTTTATAGTTACCTCTCGAAGATGAATGAAATGATATATATAGGGTATTCTACATCTGCAATTTGGTACACGAAAACTCGGTAAAAGTTTGTGAGGTTGGAATTTTCAATAAAGCTATGTGCACTGCATTTTGGAACGGAGGGAGCATAGGGCAGTTGCTAACACTCACGTGGAAGATTTTTGTGTAGGAGGAGTGGCTGTTCTGTTAAATGATATGGCAAAACTGACACTGTCGGATGCCGATCTAACGGTTCTTACTGTGTTCGTCAGGAAAAGGCTTGTGGCGATCGTTTGTCGGATAATGATTTATGGACACATGCATTACATTGATACGTGCCCCCCTCTCTCTCATGCACATGCACCCTCTCGAGTCCTCTCGCACCCACCATCTATCTGCAGGTAGACGTCACACACATATGTGCTCTTCACACCCTACCCTCAGAACTTCTAAAAAACAAAAGACGCCGCGCACATTTTATTTTAGCTCACACATCACACACTTATACTGTTACTCTTGTGGCGAATGTTCTTTGGGCATAGTATATTGTACTCTCACGAAGAGAAGCGGTGCACGCGCGCACTAGTTCTCTCACGCCCACTCACGGGTACATGTAGGAGCGCATTTTTTCGAACCTGTTACAACAAAGTCACTCCACTATATATAAGCAGGAGCCTTAGCGCTTGCTTTACTAGGGTTCCTCTCGTTCACTCTCTCATGCTCTCCGGATCTAAGCAAGACATAGTTGGCCACACTCTCTCTCAGCTCACGGCTGGTCACAAATCCAGCTGGACAACCTCGACCGGGGCAGGGGTGTAGGTGCATCGTTCATGCTGTCGTCGGCGGCGAGGGAGGAGACCAACGGCTGCCCGCGTGTCCCGATCGGCGGTCGTGTCATTCTCTCCGACAGAGAGCCGGAACCGGAGGGCCTCCGACCCCATCTTCCTTGATACGTCTCCAACGTATCTATAATTTTTGATTGCTCCATGCTATATTATCTACTGTTTTGGACTATATTGGGCTTTATTATCCAGTTTTACATTATTTTTGGGACTAACCTATTAACCGGAGGCCCAGCCCAGAATTGCTGTTTTTGCCTGTTTTAGGGTTTCGAAGAAAAGGAATATCAAACGGAATCCAAACGGAATGAAACCTTCGGAAACGTGATTTTCCCATAAGATCCAGGAGACTTGGACCCTCGGTCAAGAAAGCCATGAGGCGGCCACAAGGGTGGAGGCTCCCCCCCCCACTAGGGCGCACCCCCTGCCTCGTGGGCCCCTCGAAGCTCCACCGACGTACTTCTTCCTCCTATATATATCCACGTACCCCCAAACGATCAGATACGGAGCCAAAAACCTAATTGCACCAGCGCAACTTTTGTGTATCCACGAAATCCCATCTTGAGGCCTGTTCCGGAGCTCCGCCGGAGGGGGCATCAATCACGGAGGGCTTCTACATCATCATCCAAGCCCTCCAATGAAGTGTGAGTAGTTTACTTCAGACCTACGGGTCCATAGCTAGTAGCTAGATGGCTTCTTCTCTCTTTTTGGATCTCAATGCAATGTTCTCCCCCTCTCCCATGGAGATCTATTCGATGTAATCTTCTTTTTGCTGTGTGTTTGTTGAGACCGATGAATTGTGGGTTTATGATCAAGTCTATCTATGAATAATATTTGAATCTTCTCTGAATTCTTTTATGTATGATTGGTTATCTTTGCAAGTCTCTTCGAATTATCAGTTTGGTTTGGCCTACTAGATTGGTTGTTCTTGCCATGGGAGAAGTGCTTAGCTTTGGGTTCGATCTTGTGGTGTCCTTTCCCAGTGACAAAAGGGACAGCAAGGCACGTATTGTATCGTTGCCATCGAGGATAACAAGATGGTTTTTTTATCATATTGCATGAAACTATCCCTCTACATCATGTCATCTTGCTTAAGGCGTTACTCTGTTTTTAACTTAATACTCTAGATGCATGCTGGATAGCGGTCGATGAGTGGAGTAATAGTAGTAGATGCAGGCAGGAGTCGGTCTACTTGTCTCGGACGTGATGCCTATATACATGATCATACCTAGATATTATCATAACTATCCTCAATTCTGTCAATTGCTCAACAGTAATTTGTTCACCCACCGTAGAATACTTATGCTCTTGAGAGAAGCCACTAGTGAAACCTATGGCCCCGGGGTCTCTTTCTCATCATATCACTCTCCATCACTTTATTATTGCTTTGTTTTTACTTTGCCTTTTACTTTTCACTTTGCATCTCTATACCAAAAATACCAAAATTATTATTTATCATCTCTATCAGATCTCACTTTCGTAAGTGACCGTGAAGGGATTGACAACCCCTAAACGCGTTGGTTGCATTGAGCTATTGTTTTTGTGTAGGTACGAGGGACTCACGCGTAGCCTCCTACTAGATTGATACCTTGGTTCTCAAAAACTGAGGGAAATACTTACGCTACTTTGCTGCATCATCCTCTCCTCTTCGGGGAAATCCAACGCGGTGCTCAAGAGGTAGCATTCCTCTCTGTGGTATTGTGGCCAACATGCGGCCTCCCGACGCCGTCTTTGCCACATGCTGACGACCCTCAGGTATATATTCCTTTGAAGCCTTCCTTGCTCTACTGCCCCAGCTCCCCACTTGGCTTCGTGTGGATCTTTTTCTACTTCCGTCCGTTGTTCCAAAGCCACCTAGACTTTTACTATTATTAGAGGTAAAGCTAGTTCATACAGTCGACTCTAAGAGTTGGTTCAAACAGGGAAGAACATGGGAAAGCTTTAGCATGAATCTAGGACTTGGTTCTAAGAGGAAACGGGGGAAAGGAGTAGATACTGGCTACCCAACCGGCCTCTTGGTTGAAAAGACGAAGAAAGCATGGTGGATGGCGAAGGGTGGGGGGAAGTGGACCTATCTCTTGGTTGAAAAAGGAATGAAAGTGATGGGTGTTGGGGGACAACGCAAATGAGAATGAGCAGGTCTAGATTTCCTATGCTCACATAGGAAAATGTCGCCGAGGAGATAAAAAATGGGACAAATGCAGACATGCTGCCTGAGTGTTTGCTGCTTTCGGCAACCACATCTGCCTCACCCCTTTATGCCCCTGCTGTCCCTACGCCCATATCGCTACCGTTAATGTAAAATCACATGAAGCATTAAGCAATGCCACCTAATGTCACTAATAAGTAATGGTCTAGTGTCGTCGATAAATTGAAGCAACGCCACCACCATTTTATGAAGTGCTTCCATCTTGCTTTATTTCCCATGAATTGTGTTTTTGCAGTTACACTTAAATCTCACACCGCTAACATTGCTTCATCCCAGTGGAACTGCACAAATTTGATTGCACATTTACTGACCATGTGCTACTCTCATGATAGTAATACTAACGCTATTGTTCTGCATGTTAATCTAGTGGCAGTGCTGATGTGATGTGATGCTACTTACTTAAGGACACTTTCATACTGTCAATCTAGTGCCAATTATAACACAATAGATGCTACTGTGAATCATACACCACTGCAAATATCTGTCGCTGTTTAAATAACTGTATTTCGTATTTGCGCAAACAGGGATGTCTGTATCCATATCGTTTCGGGGTGTCTGTCTCCATATCGTTTCTATCCGCGCAATCAAAGGCACACACCTCAGTTTTAGTAGAACTGCGCAAAATGAGATAGTTATCCCTCGTTGCCGTCGTCTAACCACCCGTCTTCCAGGTATTCCTACATTGGTAGTTACTAGGTAGAGTGACCAACGCAATATAAAAGAAGTTGATTCGTACGTTTTACTTCCTGATTGCAGTGTAGGGACGAGCGAAAACAACTGCATCCTAGTCCGGAATGCACTTTCTACCAGTTCATCCATGGATCGAGGACTAGCTGGCACGGCTGCACGGCGGTTTTTTGGATAGGTGCGCGGACAAGAGGCATTGTGGTCTGCTTATTTCTGCAAATAGCGGTGCTTAAATTTAGTGGAATGCACAAGAATTTCAGTTGGTCAGTACACTACATGGTTTAGTTCAGTATTCCAGCTGAGAACACAGTTATAATTGGTTATTCTGGAATGAGAGAACCTAACCCTGGATGGTGGCAACAAGAAAAAACCAGAGTGAACTCCAGGAAATTTAAGCCTGCCGGGAGGCCCTTTGGTCAGAGAAGCCTTGCTTGTTTTTTCTTGATTTTTAAACCTTCTCACAACTTTGTCTTTTGTTGTGAGCTAGTATATGTTTGTTATGTTCTATGAATCATTGAGACGTATAAAATTGCTTAACTTATGCTTTTCAAGTTTTTTATGAAGCCGAGTTTAATGTGAGTGTTCCACATGAACGCTGGACTAGCGTGTGAACGTTTGGAATTTACATTGTGGCCTCAGTTAACTGCATGAACCACTGTAACAAGATACATAGTTGCTTATATGTTAGACAGCAGATTGTTGATTGTTAGCTGGTCGATAGCCTAGTGTTGAAGCGAGCTGAGCCAATGTGCCATGTTTTGCATAACTACTTACAAGTGGGGTAGCACCAATAGTGTTTACAAGTACTTATGTATATGTCAGCGCACAGTTCTCAAATGAGTACTCTATTTCATCAAAACACACACTGCTCGTATGATAAACTAGTGAGGACGCATCTGTTTCGGCAACAATTACGATGATTCACGGGCACACAAAAGTAGCAGCAGTTCCCATAGATGGATTCAAATAGAGTACTAGCCCCAGAGGGCTCAATAACAGGCAAGGTTCGGATAATTAGACAGAATCCAAACTACTATTAAACACTAGCTGGGGCAAGTATTTCATGCCTCGATCTAATTTGGACTGGACACAAGACGGACCTTGCCATGAACATCATCGAGGACGTCCGACAACAGCTCAATCCTGTGAACCTTCATGAAGACAACCTTGTGGCCTTGCCACTCATAAACTTGTTTGTGGAGGCATGCCACGTCATCTTCCTGGGTAAGCTTGACAAGAACAGTATGCCTCACAAACGAAGGAGTAGCTTTGAACTTCTTGTGCTTCGGTACACCCTGGACAACACGCTTGACAACAGTGAGGCTGGAATACAACTCTTCATTGGTATAAGCGCAAATTGCTTCCAGGATCCAACAGCCTAAAAACTCTGCTTTCCTAGTGCGTATATTCAGGTCATCCGCCTCATAGCGAGTGACATGTACAACCACACAATCCTTGTCTGCATCAGGGCTCTAATTGAAACAGAAACAAATTCTAAATTACTCTCCAGTATAAGAAACACAAGTTATTTAAACCACTATGTATAGCATGGCATGGAAGCTAATAAAATTTTGCATTATTCATCACCACATACTTAGATGAAAAACCACAATCAAGATCGGCAAAGAAGAAAATCACCTTGGGCAGCTCAGCGGGGGGCACATCCTTGAAGGGGGAAAGTTGCTCCTGCAGTGCCACGGGGCCTGTAACCTCAAACGGGGCATTGACCATCTCAGTAGTGGCCGTGACCGTATCTGGGGTCGGCTCGGTGGCTGCCTCCATCTTCTTGGAGCTCTCTGTCTTGTGGGGATCAGCCTCCCGCGTCTGCTCCAATATCGGTAGATCTTTGCCTGGTTCTCCTTGGTCCATCATGAAACTGACGAATACTAGGAGACCACTGAAAGGAAAACACAATCGCAATGACAATGAAAGAAAAAAGAGAGTGAGGATCAGTTACTGCTTTGCAAAAGTTCTTTTTTTTCTCTGAACAAGAATATACCAACATCACGGATCCGCTTACCTTCCCTTCGTTGGGAGAGAAGAACAGTGGCAGATGCGAGTATTGCCCTTCTTGAAGACGGTGAGGGAGTGTAACATCCCAAATTTTCAATTTGGAATGTTATACATAGATCATTCATGCATATCATATTTTATTGCATATTCGTTTCGCGATCCTCGAAATTCTAAGCAACTCAAGGACCCTCGGAGAGAGTTGGGGATTTCACCGTTTTTATATTTGATTTTTTTTCAAATATCGAAATGAGGATCATTGGTTTAATTATTTTATTCTCCAAAATATATTTCTGACTAAAAATATATGAGAGGAGATAATATGACTTCTCCAAAATAAATGAGATATTGGAGGAAAAATATTAAAATCATATATTTGATTTTTATTCGGAATTATTTTTTTGCTATTTTATTTGCATAGGAAAAATTCACGTTTTTCAAAATTGCATTTTAGGCCCAAATAAATGTTCACCTTGTCCGGTGGATTTTTAGAGGACGGGGAAAATTTATTTTGGGATTTTTGGCGTCTGTTTAGTTTTTATTTTTGGCGTTTTTCTGCGTGGAATTTATTTAAAAAAGAAAAAAATATGTGCCCGACTGGGCCGAAGCCCAGCCGAGCCGACCGGCCCAACCCTGCACCACCGCCTCCCTCGCGTGCCCCGTGCCCGCACTGGACTCCGCCGGAGTCCGGGAGACCGCCGCCGCCTCGGATTTCCCCTCCCGCAAGCCGACCCCGCCCCCTCCCCTCTTAAATATCCGCCGCCGCTGCCCTACCTCGCCACCCAAGCCGCAGTAGCAGCAGCGCCTGCAGCCGCTGCCGCCGCGCCTCGCCGTCGCCCCGCGCCGCCGCGCCGCACCACCCCGCCGTCGCCGCCACCCCGCAGCCCCACCTCACCCCGCCGGAGCCGCCGCCTCGTCAGCGGAGCCGTCGTTCCGATCTGATCCATTTTGCCGCCAGTTTTTTCGGTTTAGGTAAAAACCGATCGGTTTTTATTTAAACCCTAGTTTTTTAGATTAGTTCGGTTTTAGTCTTTTTTTGGTTTATTTATTTAGCGGACGTTCGTCCGTACGTTCGTTTTAATGAACGGTGTTCACTCGTTAGCCGCAGACAGCGAACGTTCGTTCGTTTGCCTGTTCGTCAGTTTTTCTTTTTCCAGGGTTTTTCCGTGATTATTTTCGATCACAATTTCTGATCCGATTTTCGATTTAGTTTATCTTTTCGCTTGTTTATCGAAATCAGGCGATTCAAGCGCCTAGATCTTCGTCTCGGAGCCCTCTTTCCGTTTAACCAACTTGAACAAGATTTTGTCACTATAAATTTGACTTTAGTACAGATTAGTAAACGGATCTTGTTTCTTTCGCAGTTTGAGTTTCGTTGCTCCGTTTGATTTGATTCTTTTTGCAAACCGGAGTTCTTAAGTTGAACTTTCTGGTTAGATATTCTTACTTGTGTTTTACCCGTGCATATTTGCTTGATTGCTTATGTATGCTATTGTTTGTTTGCGATAGAACACCCGGAGTGCGAAACGTGCTACTACTAGTCTCTAGGTTTCACGGATCATCGGCAAGGCAAGTAACACTTTGATCATACCCCTTTACCACCCAGTTTTTATGCATTAGTTCCAATCCTCAAACATTGCATGATTAGGTTGTGGTATAACATGTGGGTTTGGGAAGTAGTTGATGAGGTAGAACCTATTGCCCTATTATTATCAAACCCTTTCGAGTTACTTCTACGTATTGCTTATATTGCTATGCTATGCTCGTAGACGTGGTTTGGGTGAGTGAATCCATGACAGATGTGAGATTGTTAATCAATGGTTCAACTTAAGGTGGCAACTTTAATACACATCTGGGTGGATTGCTTGTCGGGCACCTGGAGAATCCAGTGTTGTCCTAGGATATCCCGGAGTACCCGTGTGATAATCCTAAGGTCCGCCACCCAGGCTCAAAGGGAACTGAGATATTTCATGCTAGAAACTTCCGTGTGCAGCCACAAGCTATTATGGGCTCTAGCATAGTTGAGTAAGTTGCATGACCTCTTCTAGTGGTAGGCTAGCAGATGTAGAGGGTTGTAGGTTGGTACTGTCTACCCAGGGTTAGAGTTAATGCTTCTGAAAGACCGTGTCTCAGTCATTCGTTTCTCAAACACCATGTAGTTCGAGAAGTCCAACGGAGGAGATCGAGTCTTGTGGGGAAAAGTGCGCAAACCTCTGTAGAGTGTACAATCTAATCATGGTTAGCCGTGAGTATCTAGTACTTGGATTATCATATGTATCTCATCACTCTAATTTAATATTATTGGGTTGATAATTACTTTTAATTGGGATTGAGTTGGAGGAACCTTCTCAATGATGTTTCAACTACCATGATAGTTAAATAAAATCTATTCCTTTGTTGTAGGAAAAAATTGGCTTTTCGCAAAACTATAACCATAGAGCCTTTCCACCAGCCAAATATGCATGTAGTGATAGTATTATTCAGTTCTTGCTCTACTATGTTATATTGCTAGCATATTCCATGTGCTGACCCATTTTCGGGCTACAATGTATTATGTTGCAGACTTTTCAGACGAGGAGTAAGGTTTGTTAGGTCGTTGCCGTGCAGCTCGGCTATGTCGTTGGAGTTGATGGACTCGCTTTATCTTCGAAGCCTTCCGCTGTTATCGTATTAGATGGCCTTATGCCATATTTATTGTAATAAGTTCTATTTTGAGACATTCGATGTAATAAGTGTGTGATTGCTACTCCGTTATAAATCCTTAGAGTAATGTGTGTGTGTGTCAGCATTACAGATCCAGGGATGACACTAAAGCACAGAGACTTGACCGTTTGAGGTCGGGTCACTACAGGGAGAAGGGGATTCAGCGAAGAGTGAAAAGATGTTGCTTCGTCCGTCAAACTTAGACTGCGGGGAGGTGAAGTTTTGTGATAGGATGGCTCATTATTGCCGTGCTACGACCGGGGTGACTCTCCGCCTGCATACTGCCTTCTAATTTGGTGGATGTCATTTGGGCCCGCGCGCTGCATGGCCTGCATGTCGGTGAACAAAAGTATACTGGCATTCAGTAGAGGGAGACGTTTCGATGAACTAGGAGGAGCCAGAAGCGGTATTGTATCCATTGTACTAGTAGTAATTGTTTTTCTGGGTAGCTGTAGAGTGTCTCCATGGTACTTGTAGTAATTGTTTCTCTAGGCCCAAGACAAAACAACCCATCCACCCTAGTAAATAGTAAAATCAATTCAAAAGTCCATATATTTACGGAATGAGAGGCGCTACCCACACCCAGCACACCGCCCCCCAAAAAAACCTGGGTGCTCTTCTTCCTCCTCACTCCCACCCACCTCACGTCAGCTTGCTCCACTCGTACCCCGAAATTCCTCACCTCACTCCTACAGAAAACCGCAGCTCCCCTTCTTCCTCACTACTATAGAAAAACGACAGCTCCCCTTATTCTTCACTTGCACTACAACTAGGCTTGTCATTCGTTACTCTGCTCAAATCCATGAGCGCGACGCGATGCCCTCGAGGGAAATGGAGTCGGCTGACCCCAGCGCCAAGAAGATGAGGTTCCCGCCAGCAGCGACGCCTGTTGTAGATCCCGCACCCGGCAACGCGGGGAGAAGCGGCGACCCCGCCCCCACCGGATCCCAGGAACCCGTAGAATCTCGGGTGGACCGCATCAGCGATCTCCAAGACGCCATCCTTGGGGAGATCATCTCGCTTCTCCCCACCAAGGATTGCTGCCGCACCCAAGTCCTCTCAATTCGGTGGCGCCCTCTATGGTGTGCCGTGCCCCTTAATCTTGACTGTCGTCAGCTATCTCTCTTCAATGATTTTGAAATCCCCAAAGCCATCATCTCCTCCCACCAGGGCTCCGTTCAAAGCCTCTGCATCCCATCATGATACCTGAGCAAGCATACCATGCCCTGCACGATGGACGCCAGAACTACAGCTGCTTGAGTTCTACTATTCCCCTGGAAATCACGTACCAGATACCAAACGCCATCTACATGTGCCCTCAGCACCGATGTCCATCTCGTGGTTTTCCTCCTCTCTCCACACCGCCACCTTTGCGTTGTGCGACCTACCAGACAATCTAGTACTAAACCTTCGACTCCCATTTCTCAAGAAACTTTCACTTGTGCGGCTTCGTATATCGGAGGCCTCATTGCACAGCATCATCCACTCCAGTTGCCCTGCGTTGGAGTGCTTGGTGCTTGTTTTCACAGTTAGAATCGGTTGTCTCCAAATAAAGTCGCCTAACCTTGTAAGAATTGGAATTTGTTTTGACGGAAGACAACTCATCATCCAAGATGCCCCTTCACTTCAAAGGTTGATCCATGATTCTAGTTATTCACCGTTGCAAATAACCGTCCTCTCTGCGCCTAAACTGGAGACCTTGGGTGTAATATATGATCTCTGTGCTCATTTCATTATGGTGTTTGGCTCCACAGTTCTTCAGGTAATTTACATTATCATCTACACTTGTAACCATAAGCTGCATTTTAAATTTCTGCGCATAAGTTATATGTCATCTTGGGGTACACATTTTGTACTAATATTATGTTCTATGCTCAATAAAGAGTTTCTCCATGGATGGCCTATCAATGGTGCTGGATTATGTCAAGATCTTATATATCCAAATGAATAGTTTTGATATGAACAAGATTATTGGCTTGCTGCAATGCTTTCCATGTCTGGAGAAGTTGTATATAAAAGTGATAATTTCACGCACATTGGAAGCCCGCATATAGTGTACTAGAATACCCGCTCAGCTATTGCTCCTTCGACACTCTTTTTTTAGACCTTAACTGTTTTCAATCTTCATGTCTATTTAGGCAACAGGACGGGGTAAGAAAGTTATAACCAATAGGTGGATTCGTAAGCATCGGGATTTTCTCACTTCTCATGAGATTCGATTGAAGACAATAACGCTAGAACGATATGTAGCCAACCGTGCAAACACTAGATTTGTCACATTCTTCCTGCTGAATGCGAGGTTACTATTGTCCATCAGGCTTAAGTTTATCAGCAGGATGGTTTTGACGGATGGGTATGTGTAAGAGCAAAAAAAGGAGTTTCAGGTGGGCAAAAGAGCTTCTGAACGTGCCAGGCTTCTATTTACAACATATTGTGGTCATAATCCAGTAAATTTTATGACCCAGGATGTTCATTCTATGGACCTGACTGATCCATTTGATTGTGACTGCCGAAAACAGTGTTGGAGTTAGATGTTGTTGCCCTTTTCAACCTGGGTTTTTTTGTAAACCTGATGAACAATTAACCCTCGTGCTTTTGTACAGTTTGTAAGATGGAGTTAGATGTTCTTGCCCTTTCCAACTCGGCTGTGACTGTCATATTTTCTTTGAAGCAAGGCAAATGGGTTGCCAGTCGTTTAATTTAGAGTGAAATATTGTAACAACTAACAAATCCCAACCAAGGGAAATAACATCACTCTCGCCGGCTGCTTGAGCTCACTGTGCATTACAGAAACCAAGTGATTAGCCTCCACCAGCACCCACAAACTTATTTTGAACTAGCACATCAAATGGGATGTAAATTTTCATAGGAAAGGCTGCATGACCGTGACATATTTGGATTCTGACATTTGGGACCCGCGAGGAAATAGCCTATCCAAGGTGGTGTCGACTTACTAGCCAGTCAACAAACGATTCTGCCTACCAGCCGTTGGATTGACATCCAACATCTGCCATGTATCTTCTATCTCTTGCCTTCTTCTTCCTCTAGCCACCCAAACCAAACCACCCCGTCGGCTCCGCCTGCTCCCACCTCTCATGGCTGGCTGCTCCTCCGCCGCCCTACCGTATGTACCCTCCAACGTTGGCCAGTCCCTCCCTCTATTCCCCCACATGTCATGTTATTCTCCGGCGACGTTAGCCCCAACACGCGCCCGCACCCGAACCTGCGACTGGACCGGCGCATCTTCCAGGACCCTTGTTCGTTCCGTCCGAGGCCTCGTTGTCGGGTGGTAGGTGCGACATATGCCAATAGGTGGCTTATCATTGTGGGAGCCAGTAAGACGTCGCCGGTGCCTGGAAACGGGATGAGGCGAAGACATGCACGCTGGCGGATCTTACCCAGCTTCGGGGCTCTCCGTGGAGATAACACCCCTACTGCTGCTCTGTGGGGTCTCCGCATGATCACTAGATGGACAAGTAGCTACACAATGCTCCTTGAGCTGTTCGGTGGGACGAGGAAGAAGGGCACGGCTAACTTGCTTCTTCTCCTTGTGTGGTGTCTAAAACTAGCTGGGGGTCCAACCCTTTGCATGGGTGCCCTGGGGGGTTTATATAGGCCTACCCCCCGGGGGTACAATGGTAATCCGACTGGGCACGGGGCCCAGCCGTCTGTGACTGCGCTCGCCGGCTTCTGCGCCGGCTGTTGGGGCCCGCCGACTGGTGGGTCCCGCCAACTGCCGGCCCCTTGGTCGACAGGCAGGCCCCACTGTCCAGAACCTGGTCGGCGGCTAGTTACCTTTGCTCCATCTTGGTGACGTGGGCTTCGTCGTGGTAGGCGTGGCTACAGTGCCGCCGCCCGGCGGGCGATCGTTGTAGCCTCACCGTGTCTTGTCTCCTTAATGGGGTGTCTCCTTCGAGGGAGGCGGCAAGCCGGCTGCGGGGAGCCGGCTCCGTCTTGGGCCGACCAGGGGAGGCATGGCCGCCTTCGGGTGTTTCTCTGCCCGAAGGGGCCCACCGCCCGTGGGCCGTACTGGTAGCCCGTCGTGGATGACATCAGGGTCAATGTGGCAACAGTGCCGCGCCGGACGGGTCATGACCACCCGTACGGCGCACTGTGCCAGGCGCGCTCCGGGATTCGGGGGTGGCAGGCTTTACTGTAGCCACGCCCCGTCTCATCGTCGCTAGGTGGATGCAAACTTTGAGGGTACGATCTCGACCGCTTTGTGGGAGCCGGCTTCTTGGAGTCGGCCTCCTCACGGCCGGCTTCTCGAAGTCGGCCCTCCCATGGCTTTATTCATGAGGGCTAAAGTCGGGCCGCCTTCCGAAAGCCGGCCTGGGTGACAGCCAGCAAGGGGAAGGCGGCCCCATGTCTTGGATTCTTGAGAGCCGGACGGGCTCGTAATTTTTTCAGAAGGGACAGGGGAAGCCGGCTAGGCTACCCATGGCTAATTACTCCGACAGTAGTCCCTAAAGCTGATCGAGCTTCGAGGCGGACAAAGGGACGAGAAGCTTGGTCAGCTTCCTACCCTAAAGAGCCGGCTTTGCTGGTGTATGCCGATTTCGAGGAGCCCTGCGTCTTGCAGGCGGGTAAGTGGTCGACCCGCATGCTGATCGCGGGCCCTCCCGCGGGCCACGTGGCAGTGAGACCCTGCCGGCGCGCGCGTGACGGGATGCCGCCGCAGGCCCGGGCCCGCTACTCCTAGGCCTCGGCCCGAATGCTGATCTTCTGCGGCCCAGCTGGACCGCTCGCCTTCCCGTGGCGATTTTATTTCGCCGTTAGGGCGCAATAATCGCGGGACGTGGGGGAGTGGGCACGATCGATCCCCACGTTTCCCCACGCCGCGCCTCCTCGGCTCCGCCATGCGAGCCTATAAGTAGGGGGAGGAGGGGGAGAGAGAGAGGTTCGCACGCTCTCTCTTGCTTCTCCCCTTCTCGTCCTCCATTCTTCCTCTTGTTGCCGCCGCAGCCTCCCTTCTCAGCGCCGCCGCGCCGCCACATCGTCTTGCTCTCATGGCGCTCTCGAGCTCATGGGATGGCTCCAACGTCCATGAGGACCATGTTGAGTTCCTCCGCCAGACTCGGCGCCTGCCCGACGCCAACCTCGTGCGGGTCCACCTGGCGCCAGAGATGGAGATCTCGCCGGCACCGGAGGAGGGCGAGCGGGTCGTCTTCCACTCACACTTCCTGCGCGGCTTCGGCCTTCCGGCGAGCGGATTCCTGTGCTCCTTCCTCGAGTTCTACAATCTTCAGCCGCATCACCTCACGCCCAATGCGGTGCTGCTGCTGTCGGCCTTCGTCTCTCTCTGCGAAGGTTTCTTGGGGCTGCTCCCCACGCTGGAGCTCTGGGGGGAATTCTTCCAGAGCAAACTCGGCATCATCGTCGCAGGCGTGCCCGCCCCCTGCGGGGCCTTCATCGCCATGAGGAGGTCAGGCGAGAACAACCCGTTCCCGTCCATCCCCCTGATCCAGTCGGTGAAGATCTGGCAGAAGTCGTACTTCTATGTGAAGAGCGTCGCCCAGCAAGGAGACCACATCAACCTGCCAGCTTACGTAGCCGGCCCACCGGCTGGGAGACAACCCTCATGGAGTTTCCGGTCCCAGTCACTGTCTCAGGCCGGGAACGCTGCCGTCTCCCGGCTTCGGGTGATGATCCGGTCGGAAGGCCTAAGCGGGGCCGACTTGGTGGCCGCCTTCGTGGAGCGCCGGATACTTCCTCTCCAAAGCCGGCCCCACATGATGTGTCAGATGAGCGGCCGCTTCGATCCAAGCCGGCTAAGCACCAGGGAGATGCCTCATGTGGAGGTGACGTACATGGTAAATCATATCTCCAATGGCAAGCTCGCCGAGGACTGGCGATACGGCAAGGTGCCGTATTCTCGCGCCAACCCTCCGCCCGTGGTAAGCTTTCCTCTTTTTCTTCTTTTTGTTGGTAGCCGGCTTTATGATGGCCGGCTTCTGATCGGTCGGTTCTTCTTAGCAGAACCCCCTTCTTCCGCCGACGACTGGGGCAGCAGGGATAGAGCGCCAGTACGTCCCCGACCGCACGGTGGACGACGTCGACGACCCGGATTTGGGGGCGGCCGCCATGGAAGACGCCGTCGTGGGGGACGACGCCGAGCCCGGAGGCACAAGGCTTACCGCCAGCTTCGAGGACTGGCCGGATGATGCCGAAGCCGAACTCGCCCCGCATCGCCAGCCGACGGCCGACCATCAGGGCGCGGGCTCGTCCATCGCGCCGGCTGCCAGCGGTGGCACACAAAAGCACCGGGCCGCGTCAACCCACTTCGGCAGTCGGCCGAAGAAGTCCAAAGCCTCCACCGCGGCGACCAAACGAGATGAGGCGGCCGCGAAAGCGGCCCGCTTCCGCAAGGCGGTGAAGCAGCCTCAGGCGGTCTCAGCGTAAGTCGTCGATTGCCTGGTCGCATGCTTTTCATCGTTCTTTTCTGTTCGAACATTCTTCCTAACCTTTTTCCGCTCGCTGGACAGGGCGCCGCTTTCCCTTGAGCGGGGTCCGGGCGGCTCCGTAGTTGGGCCGACTGGAGGGTCTTCGGGCTCCCGCCGTGTGGAACCCCGCGCCGACCTCAGGGAGGCCATGGAGCGGAACGCCCGTGAGGCGCGGGAGGAGCGTGAGGCGGCGGAAAAAGCGGCCGCCCAGGCGGCAAGGGAGCAGGCCGAGGCGGCAGCCAAGGCTCAGGCGGAGGCGGCAACCGCGGAAACGGAGGCGGAGGGTTCGTGCAACCAGCCTCCGCTGCTCGCCATTCCCCTCCGAGCCGTGGCCCCTGACACCCCATTGCCCTTGGCGGAGGAAATCGTCCAAGACCCGCCGCTGATGGAGAGGAGGGAGGACCTCGTGGTCTTCGCGGGGAGAGCGCTGCCGGCAGCGCCAACCGGAGCGGGCCAAGGCGGCCAATCGACAGCGGCGCCAGAGGAGCCGGCCGGGGTGAGCCGGAGGACGGAGCCGGCCTCGAGGTGCAGCCGATGACGGGTCGGCACGCAGGGGGAGGCGCCGCTCCGCCGGAGTCGCACCGAGTTGCGGGCGCCGGCCAGTCGGCGGAGGATCTGGAGGCGACCAGCACCGCCATGTCCGAGTGGACTCCCAGCGGGGGGACTGGCGAGCTGAATGTGGCGGCTCAAGGGGTCCGGAGCCGGCTTCAAGCTCAGGTCGCCCTGCTGCAGCAGTTCACCCAGGAGTTCCTGTCGACGCGGGCCACCATCCGGGTGAGTCCTTCATTCTTGGCCACTTTGGTCTCTTGATTTCTTCCACGGGGGCGCGTCAGCGCACCCACTGGGTGTAGTCCCCGAGATTCGGGCCGACTGCTGAGCAGTCGGGTCGGATCTTTCTTGACGACTACCTTATTTTTGCTTCCTGTCTGAACTTCCAGGAATATCATAACTCCCGTGCTGCCGCCTTCAAATCCCAGGCTTAGGAGTTGGGTCGGAAGACCGACGACCTGGCCAACAGCCGAAGTAAGTGCTTGATCTTGTCTGTCTCCTGTGGGGGCGCGTTAGCGCACCCACTGGGTGTAGTCCCCGAGATTCGGGCCGACTGCTGAGCAGTCGGGTCGGATCTTCCTTGACGACTTGTTCCTTATTGGTTTTTCTTTTTGTCTTTCATGCTTTCAGGGGCCAACGCCGGCTTGAGGAGGGAGCTCGGCGAAGCGCAGGCCGCCCTTCGTACCAAGGATGCTGAGTACGCTGCCTTGGTCCAGGAGCGTGACCGCCTGGCCAAGAAGCTGGCTGACCAAGAGGAGAGCCACAAGGCGGCCCTGCAGAAAGCGCAGGATAGCGAGGCCGCCCTGAGGGCAGAGTTTGAGACCGAGGTGGCGAGCTTGGCTGAGACCCGGCGAGCGCTGGATGAAGGCTTCGGCCGCATCGAGGACTTGATCGACGGTAAGCCGCCTTCCTCGCTCCTCTCCTGCCCCTTGCCGCCTGGTTTTTGGCCTGACTTGTGTTGCTGCCTATTTTCTTGTGCAGACTACTTTCCCGCCTACTACGCCTTCGCCGCCCAAACCATCGAGGCCCATCGCGAGGCGCGCCGTCAGGCGGGGGCCAACATCGCGCCGGACGCGAATCGGACGCTTGAGGAGCAGCTCTTGGCTGTCCAAGCGCGGCTGCAGCCGGCTCACCGGATGCTTCGCCGGCTCCAATGTGTCGGGGCGCAGGTGTTGGCCGCCCTCTGGCCCGGCGAGACGATCCCCCGCACCCCAAGCCGGACTGCCGACTGGCTGGAGGTTGCAGTCGGTCGCTTTGAAGTTTGGAAGGCGTCGGCGGCCTGTCTTGGAGCCGGGCGGGTGTTGGAGTTCGTTCGAGCTTGGTACTCAGGGCTGAACCTGGACCAGCTGCGCACTTGGCGGCTGGCGGCCGACACGGAGCTGGAGGAGGTGCGGCCGGCTATCGCCCAGCGTGCTTCGACGATCGCCGAGTGCACCGACATCAGCGTTTTTGCACCTGAAATCAATGATGACGGCGTTGCCCAGCCGGAGGAGTGGTTCGGGCTGAACCCGGCGGTGGGCGACGACTCGGCAGAGGAGATCGCCTCCAGCGACGAGGGCGAGGATGACGAAGAAGAGGACGGTGAAGATGTCGAGCCGGCTAGTGGAACAGCCGGCCGGCCTCAGGCTGACCGTGCCTCCAGCAACGAGGCGCGTGGAAGTGCGCCATCTGCGGGAGGCGGTGATCAAGCCGAGGTTCGCCAGCCGGCCGCTCCTTCAGCCGGCACAATCGTCTCTGCCGACCAGCCCGGCTCGTCGGTCACTCCGCCAGTTTGATCTGCCATCCTCATTTTTCCTGCTTGTTGCCTTTTGAACAATCTTTATTAAGCTTTCGCAGTTCCACCCACTGGGGATGTATCCAAACTATGTTGAATGCTGGCCTCTTGGAGGTCTTTTATGTAAATATTATTATGTGCATGTTTGGTTTCCGTTCGCGTATGATTTTTATCCTTAGGCTTTTTCCTTTGTCGCCTTCCCTTTTTGGGGAGGCAAGTACTCAAGCTTTCTTGGATTGAAGTGAAGTGAATGGAAGCCGGCCGGCCGGCTACTCTGGTAGTCGGTCGGTGGTAAGCGGCAAACTGGCTTTCGTTATATTAGTCCATTGGTCCCTGGCCATTTTTCGTGTGGGCATCCTTTCCTGCTTTTGACTCTTGCCAGCCGGACAGCCGGTTCTTCGAACTGCGACTTTGGCAAGAGCTAAGCCTGGGTGTCGGCACACTACTTGTCTGACCGTGGGTAGGACTTCTAATATAACTCCAGTCGGTCAGTCCCCGGGCCGACTAGTCGAACCCGGTGCCGGACGGAACAAGTAAATGAAATGACAAGGTCATAAGCATGATACTTTTCATTCATAGATAAAAGATGGCAGTCCCCGAGCCCTCCTCAGGGGGCCTATTGTCTCGTATTTAGTACAAAAGTTAGCGTGATACATACTGCATTTCAACTGTAAAATCTTCGAAGGAGGTTGGCATTCCATGGTCGTTCCGACTCCTTGCCGGAGTCGTCTCTTTCTCGTGCCTTCGGCTTCTGCGCGTCGATCAGGTAGTAGGAGTCGTTGCCTAAGGCTCTGCTGATGACGAAGGGGCCCTCCCAAGGGGTCGAGAGCTTGTGCTGGCCGGCTGTTCGCTGGATCAGCCGGAGCACAAGATCGCCCTCTTGGAAAGATCTTGGCCTGACCTTCCGACTGTGGTAGCGGCGCAAACCCTGCTGGTAGATGGCAGACCGGCTGAGGGCTAACAACCGGCCTTCTTCCAGCAGGTCGACGCCGTCTTCTCGTGCTTCTTTGGCCTCCGCCTCTGTGTACATGGTTACTCGAGGCGAGTCGAACTCTATGTCAGTTGGGATGACCGCCTCGGCACCATACACAAGGAAGAAAGGGGTGAAGCCGGTTGACTTGTTTGGTGTAGTGCGCAGACTCCAGAGGACAGCTGGCAGCTCATCGAGCCAACAGCCGGCTGAACGCTCCAGTGGTACGACCAGTCGGGGCTTGATGCCGGAGAGGATGAGGCCGTTGGCTCGCTCGACCTGGCCGTTTGACTGCGGGTGGGCGACGGACACTAAGTCCAGCCGGATACCATGGGCTGTGCAGAAACGTGCCAAGGCTCCTTTGGCAAAATTCGTGCCATTGTCGGTGATGATGCTGTGTGGCACGCCGTACCGAGTTGTTATGTCTGCGATGAATGTCACAGCAGTCGGCCCATTCAGCTTCTTGATTGGCTTTGCCTCAATCCACTTGGTGAATTTGTCCACGGCGACGAGCAAATGCGTCATGCCGCCGCGCACCGTCTTGAATGGGCCCACCATGTCCAGTCCCCAAACGACGAAGGGCCAGGTGAGGGGAATGGTCTTGAGTGCCGAAGCCGGCATGTGTTGCTTGCAGCTGAAGAGTTGGCACCCTTTGCAATATTTAACTAATTCTTTGGCGTCATCCAAAGCAGTCGGCCAGAAGAAACCATGGCGGAAAGCTTTGGCGACGAGTGATCTTGAAGCCGCATGGTGGCCGCATTCTCCTTGGTGAATGTCTTTGAGGATTGCAATGCCCTTCTCTTGCTCGACGCACCGTTGGAGGACTCCAGTGACACTGCGCTTGACGAGTTCTCTGTTGACGATTGTGTATGCTCCGGCTCGACGTTGGACTTGTCTTGCCTCTGTTTCGTCAGCCGGCAGATCTTGGTTTACTAGGAAGTTGAGGATGGACTGAGCCCATGACGGAGCCGCGACTTCTCCTACCGCCAATGTGGCTACTGCCACCAGGGTGGGCGGGCTGGGTGGTGAAATGCTGGAGTCAGCCGCCGGCTGTTGTGCTGGTGCAGTCCCCGGGCCGGCTACTGCAGTCCCCGAGCCGGCTACTGCAGTCCCCGATCCGGGTGTGGCAGTCCTCGAGCCGGTTGCCAAAGTCCCCGGGCCGACTACTGCAGTCCCGGGGTCGCCTGCTTGGTTCTTCGAGCCGGACTCGGCCGCGTCGGGGTCAGGCGGTACGAAGATGGAATCGGACTCTAGAGACGGCTTGATGGACGGCTTGAGGAGGCATTGTAGAGCGACGCCGGTTGGTATTGCTTGCCGAGTGGAGCCTATTCGAGCCAGGGAATCGGCTGGCTCGTTGTCGGCTCATGGTATGTGGAGGAACTCTCATCCTTCAAAGTATCCGCTGAGTTGTTGAACCAGGAAGCGGTAGCTTGCCATATTTGCATCCTTGGCGTCCCAGTCGCCGGATGATTGCTGAACCACCAAGTCTGAGTCACCATAACATAGGATCCGGCGGATGCCGAGTTCCTTGGCAAGCCGGAGCCCGTGTATGAGTGCCTCGTACTCGGCTACGTTGTTGGAGGCGGCAAAGTGAATCTGCAGCGTGTATCTGAGCTTGTCGCCTTTGGGAGAGGTAAGGACGACGCCGGCTCCCAAGCTGGTGCGCATCTTGGACCCGTCAAAGTGCATGCGCCAATGGGTGGAGTCGGGAGCCGGCGGCAGGTACTGGGTCTCGGCCCAGTCGACGAGGAAGTCGCCAGTGCTTGGGACTTGATGGCGGTACGGGGCTGGTAGAAGATTGTGTAAGGGGCCAGCTCGATGGCCCATTTCGCCACCCGGCCGGATGCGTCCCAGCTGCCTATGATCTCGGCCAGCGGGGCGGTGCATACGACCGTGACAGGATGCTCTTGAAAGTAGGGCTTCAGCTTCTTGGCGGTGAAGTACACGCCGTAACACATCTTCTAGTAGTGCGGGTAGTTCTGCTTTGAAACGGACAGCACCTCGCTCAAATAATACACCGGCCTCTGGACCGGCTGGGCTCGGCCTTCTTCTGGGTGTTGGACTACGATGACGGTGCTGACCACCCGGCTGGTTGCGGCAATGTAAAGGAGCATGGGCTCTTTCTCAGTCGGCGCCGCTAGGACGGGCGACGTGGCCAGCATCTTCTTCAGCTCGTGAAAAGCTTGGTCAGCCTGGTCGTTCCAGTCGAAGTGAGTGCCCTTCTTCATGAGGCGGTAGAGGGGGGGAGCTTTCTCTCCGAGCCGGCTGATGAAGCGGTTCAAGGAGGCCAAGCATCCGGTGAACTTTTGGATGTCTCGAAGCTTGGTGGGGATCGCCATTCTCTCGATGGCCTTGATCTTCACCGGGTTGCATTCGATGCCGCGCTCGGAGACCAGGAAGCCTAGGAGCTGGCCGGCTGGCACTCCGAACACACATTTCTCGGGGTTGAGCTTGATTTGGAACCGGCGTAGGTTCTCAAACGTTTCTTTGAGGTCTTCCAGCAAGGTGCCGCGCTTCTCCGTCTTCACCACAATGTCGTCCACATAGACGTGAGTGTTTCTGCTGAGTTGCTTGAGGAGGCACTTCTGCATGCAACGCTAAAAAGTGGCACCGGCATTTCTTAAGCCGAATGTCATAGTCAGGTAGCAAAAGGCTCCAAATGGCGTGATGAAGGCGGTCTTCAGGCGGTCGTCCGGATCTAGCTTTATCTGGTGATATCCTGAGTAAGCGTCCAAGAAACTCAACAGCTCGCATCCGGCCGTGGAGTCTATCACTTGGTCAATCCTCGGCAGGGCAAAGGGGTCTTTAGGGCAGGCCTTGTTGGGGCTTGTGTAGTCTATACACATGCGCCACTTGTTGTTCTTCTTTAACACGAGGACTGGGTTGGCAAGCCACTCTGGAAAGAAGACTTCCATAATGAAGCCGGCTGCCAGAAGCCGGGCTATCTCCTCCCCTACAATCCTTCTCTTTTCCTCTGATAGTCGACGGAGGGGCTGCTTGACTGGTTTCGCGTCTCTTCGGACGTGTAGTTTGTGCTCGACGAATTCCTTCGGAACACCCGGCATGTCCTTGGGGGACCATGCAAAGATGTCCTGATTCTCACAGAGGAAATCGGCGAGCTCGCCTTCCTATTTGCTGTTCAAGCTTGCCCCGATGATGGCAAACCTCTCGGGGTGCTCGGGGTCAAGGGGTATCTTCTTGGTTTCTTTGGCCGGCTAGAAAGATCCTTGGGCATCATACTCCTTGGGGTCGGGGGACTGGTTCGGCTGCTTGCTGGCCAAGGCCACGACCTGGTCCAACATCTTCTTCTCTTCGGCAATCACAAGGGACTCGGCCAGCCGGCTGCTAGCGGCAGCGCACTCGGAAGACTTCTTGTAATCGCCGGCTACGGTGATGACGCCCTTGGAACTTGGTATCTTCATCTTGAGGTATGCATAGTGGGGAACTACCATGAACCTGGCCAAGGCGGGTCGGCCAAGCAACGCGTGGTAGGGGCTCTCCAGGTCCACCACTTCAAACCAGATTGCTTCCCGGCGGAAATGCTCCTTGTCCCCAAAGAGTACATCAATCTTGATCTTGCCAATGGGGGCGCAGGACAAGCCGGGTACGATGCCATGAAACACTGTCCGGGTAGGCATGAGCTGCTTCGTATTGACATTTAGCTTCTCCAAGGTGTCACGGTACAGGATGTTGATACTGCTCCCGCCGTCTATCAGCACGCCGGAGAAGCGGGCAGCGCGTTTGTCCGTCGCGAGGGTGGCTTCCAGGACCAACGCATAAGAACCGGGAGACGGCATCACCTCTGGATGGTCGGGCCGGCTCCAGCTGATGGGTTTTTCTGACCAATGCATGTGTCCGGCGGGGTTGGCAGCGACCACGCTGACTTCCTAGTGCTCTCGGTGTTTGCCGCGCCGATCTTCGAGCTGGCTTGTAAAGACGATGTAGGTTGCTTGCTCGTCGGGGAATTCGTCGTGCACGGCTCCGACTGCGGGCCGAGCGGCCGGAGGCGGCGCAGCGGGAGGCGGCGGGCCGGCAGGCGGAGGCGGCATGAGCCCCTCGCCTTTAGAGATTCGGGTGAGGCAATGACACTTCCGGGTTGTGTGATTGGACGGCTTCGCGCCGCTATGGAATTTGCACGGGGCGTCGAGAGTTTGCTCGTAGGAGAAAGCCGGCTGCCAAGCCAGCCGACCGCCCTTGGGCTTCGTGGGCGCAGGTCGCCCTTCAGGCAGCACGTCTTCGACCGTGGCCACCTGCCGACTGGCGGAAGGCGGCGCAGGGCCCTTGCGCTTGTGGTCGTTCGGGTGTGGGCGTCGGCCGGAATCCCCTGCCGGCATCTTGGGCGCCGGGTTGAGTACTTTCCCGGACGCGTCTACCCGGAGCTCGGTCTTCATCAAAGAGTCGGCGGTGGCGTATTTTTCGGCTATGTCCAGAAGCTCGTCGAGGGTAGTCGGCTCGTGGCAGAGGAGCTTGTACTTGAGGAGGGTACCTTCTCGGCACCTGGTAGTGAAGTATTCGATGGCTTGCACCTCGTGCACCCCCTCTCAAGAATTGCGGAGCTCGGCCCAACGCGTGAGGTAGTCGCGAGTGGACTCGGCTGGGCCCTGTACGCACAGGGAGAGCTGCCTGGGCTTGGGGGCCCGCTTGTAGGTGCTGGTGAAGTTGCGGATGAAAGCTTTGGTGAAATCTAGCCAGCTGTTGATGCTGAGAGGCTTGAGGCTATTGAGCCAGGTCCACGCCGTGCCTTGCAGCATGAGGGGCACGTACTTCACGGCAACGCGCCGGTTGCCGTTGGCTATGCTGACCGCCATGGAGTAGTCGATCAACCAATCTTCCGGCTTCACGAAGCCGTTGTACTTGGGCGTGTCTCTTGGGAGCGAGAACCCTTTGGGGAAAGGCTTGTCGCGGATGCGGGGGCCGAAACATGGCGGGCCAACATCATATTCTTCTTCCAGGGCCAGGGATCGTGCCAGGCAGTCGATCCGATGGCGGGCGTCGTTCTCGCCGACTCCTTCGCGGCGACCTAGTCGGCCGCTGAGAGTCAGGTGCGCCACTGGCGGCGGGGTGGGATATCTCTCTCCACGGGGTTGAGGCGGAGGCGGGTTGCCCCGCCATTCCATGGCTCGGGGATGGCCGTCCGTGTCTCGCTTGATGGAGATTCAGTTCCGGCTTCGGCTGGCCGCCGGCTCTTTCTCGCGCCGTGCGCGGGCGTTGCTCGTAGTCGGTGTCCGGGACGTCGCGCCGTGATCTCGGCTCGGGGAAGGGCTTCCCGCGCGGGCGTCGGCTTCGTGCCGCCGTGCGGCCGCGTCAATCAGTTGCTGGATGCGCCGGGTCATGTGGGGGAGTTCTTCGGCCTCCAAGCCGTCCAACTCGTCCACGGCTGCCTGGGCGGCACACAAGTTCTCGAGCGGAGTGGCATAGACCGGGCGGTCGACTCCCAGCGTGTCGGTGATGACGGCGCCGTGTTGCTTGACAATGCCGGCCCGGCTTGGCCCGCCCGGGGCCGGCGTGCCGAAGGCGGTGCGGTCAGCTTCGCGCTGGTAGGCCTCAGTGAGGCGTCTCACGGAAGCCAGCCTCCGGCCCTCTGCGAGGAGGGCGAGGCGGCGTGCCTCCAGTGCTTCGTCGTTGGCATCAGCCGGGAGGGGGGTGGATAAGTCGTGGGCCGCCGCGTGCGGGGCGTCGTGGGCGCTCTCGTCGGCCGGGCCGCCGTGGCCGACGACCATCACTTCGGTGGTGATAGTATCGCGGCCGTCGGTCCGAGGAAGCGGGTCGTTGTAGATCGCATCGGGTCGGTGGAGCCAACTGACTCCAGATCCACAGCGGGCTCGCTGGAGACATGGAGCTGGTCGAGGAGGTTGGCGAGGTGGTCGGTGCCCGCATCGGAGGCGAGCTCGTCGGATATGAGGGTTTCGTCGAGGAGATCGGCGAGGCTGCTCGCCGCGCAGATGCTGGTGACGCCTTGCAGCGCGTCGCGGAAGCGCCATCGGGCGTGACGGGCTGGCTACGCTCGCTGGGGAGGAAGAGGATTCCCATCCAGAACAGGTCTCCGGACGACGGTGCACCTGGCCCCACGGTGGGCGCCAAATGTCGGGTGGTAGGTGTGACATATGCCAACGGGTGGCTTATCATTGTGGGAGCCAGTAAGACGTCGCTGGTGCCTGGAAACAGGATGAGGCGAAGACATGCACGCCGGCGGATCTTACCCAGCTTCGGGGCTCTCCGTGGAGATAACACCCCTACTGCTGCTCTGCGGGGTCTCCGCATGATCACTAGATGGACAAGTAGCTACACAATGCTCCTTGAGCTGTTCGGTGGGAGGAGGAAGAAGGGCACGGCTAGCTTGCTTCTTCTCCTTGTGTGGTGTCTAAAACTAGCTGGGGGTCCAACCCTTTGCATGGGTGCCCCGGGGGGTTTATATAGGCCTACCCCCCGGGGGTACAATGGTAATCCGACTGGGCGCGGGGCCCGGCCGTCTGTGACTGCGCTCGCCGGCTTCTGCGCCGGCTGTTGGGGCCCGCCGACTGGTGGGTCCCGCCTGCTGCCGGCCCCTTGGTCGACAGGCAGGCCCCACTGTCCAGGACCTGGTCGGCGGCTGGTTACTGTTGCTCCATCTTGGTGACGTGGGCTTCGTCATGGTAGGCGTGGCTACAGTGCCGCCGCCCGGCGGGCGATCGCTGTAGCCTCACCGTGTCTTGTCTCCTTAATGGGGCGTCTCCTTCAAGGGAGGCGGCAAGCCGGCTGCGGGGAGCCGGCTCCGTCTTGGGCCGACCAGGGGAGGCATGGCCGCCTTCGGGTGTTTCTCTGCCCGAAGGGGCCCAACGCCCGTGGGCCGTACTGGTAGCCCGTCGTGGATGACATCAGGGTCAATGTGGCAACAGTGCCGCGCCGGACGGGTCATGGCCACCCGTATGGCACACTGTGCCAGGCGTGCTCTGGGATTCGGGGGTGGGAGGCTTTACTGTAGCCACGCCCCGTTTCATCGCCACTAGGTGGATGCAAACTTTGAGGGTACGGTCTCGACCGCTTTGTGGGAGCCGGCTTCTTGGAGTCGGCCTTCTCGCGGCCGGCTTCTCGAAGTCGGCCCTCCCATGGCTTTCTTCATGAGGGCTAAAGTCGGGCCGCCTTACGAAAGCCGGCCTGGGTGACAACCAGCAAGGGGAAGGCAGCCCCATGTCTTGGATTCTTGAGAGCCGGACGGGCTCGTAATTTTTTCAGAAGGGCCAGGGGAAGCGAGCTAGGCTACCCATGGCTAATTACTCCGACGCTCGTCGTCGTCCTCCGCCTTGCGGCCTTGGTTCGCTCGCCGTGCACGGTGCGCCGCCCTCTTGCGTTGTCAACGTCATCAACAACCGAGAGGAACAAGGAGATGACTGTACGTGGAGAGGATGACAGTAGGGACCCACCAGCGTCATGGCAGTACGCAAGCAAGTGCCTCTATATTACAAGTCCAAAAATATGGTTCCTCCTAATGGTTGGACATCTGGGGCTCACGCCATTGTCAACGTAGTAAATAAACGAGAGAATTACACTACGAGAGGCTGATAACAGGGACCCAGTAGGTCGCGCAGTTTCTTTTGAGGAACAAGTGGTTGTTATTTATAGTAGTTTTAGCGATGGATCAGGGTAACACCGGGGCTGTGCGGGGGTTGTGGCCCGTCTAGCCAGGGTTTTATTTATGTTTACCGCATCATGAGCCCAGTTGTATTTTTTTTCTTGCTGAAAATGGCTAGCCCAGTTCTATTTTTCAAAAGAAATACCCAAACAAGGCCTACTTGCTTTATCAGCCCTGCTGGGCTGCAAATCTTTCAAGACGAGGAGAGTTTCATTCGGTTTGCCCAGAAATGGGTTGTACATTTTTAAAACACATCAAACCGGGAATTAGTTTCAAATTTTTTTCATTACAAGATCTTAAATTCCATTGATTTTTATGCATGGACAATTATTTGGATTTTATATTTATATAAATTATTTTTCAAAATAGTTTGAATGTGAATCGATATTTCGGGATTAAAAACATTCGATCGCACCGAAATATGCAAAAATTCGTATACTTTTTAACCGTGGCCAGAATATGGGGTGTAATGCTAACAAAAAGAAGATGGGCTCCAAAAAATTTCTCAAGAATTAGCAAACGGGTTGTACATTATTAGAAACAATGCACACGAGAGCAGTGACTGTTGGATGTCCATCCAACGGCTGTCGTGCTTCTTCAATCTCTGCTTTTCCTGCTTTAGCCGCTCAAACAAGCGCCGGCAGGACTGCCTGCTCCCTCCTCCCGTGGCCGGCTATGCTGCCGCGCAGGCCTCACCGCCCCATCATACTCCCATCGCTGGCCTAGCCATCCCTCTACTCACCCACACATGTTGTTATTCTCCGGGGACGGCAGACGAACCAGTAAACCCTTGTACTCCTCCGCGTGGGAAACAACTGCCAAGTCTTCCCTGGCTCCATGTCGTTCCCTTCCTAGGCCTCGCCGTCATCCACCGCCCTAGTGCTCTCGGCGCAGCGTGGTCAACATGGTCAATGAACGACATCTATCGGAAGTGGACTATACGTGGAGAGGCTGACAGCTGGGTCCATGACCGCACGCAAGGAAATGCCTCCTTATTACGCGCAAAATAATGATTCCTCCACCTGACAGCTAGGACCCATGGGAAGGGCTTCTATATTTCACGAAAGAAACATTCTCCCCGCAGACAGGTCAGACACACCAGCTATATCCTCGCACGCAAGGAAGTGCATCCTTATGACGCACAAAAAAATGAATACCCCCTGCTAGCTGGGACCCACCATAGTGGGTGGCTGACTTGTGGGCCTACTAAGTTGACGGGGACAGAGGGCTTTGTCAACTGTCAATATGAACGATTCTAGCTCCAGTGACCGTCCGATGTCCATCCAACGGCCATAGTGCTTCTTCAACCTCTGGTCTTCTTGGTCCAGCCGCCCAAAGCAGCACCGGCCATGCCGCCTGCTCCTGCCTCCCGTGGTCGGCTGTGCTGCCGCAGAGGCCTCACGGCCCCATCATATACTCGCATCCCTGGACTGTCTATCCCTCTACTCACCCACACCTCATGTTATTTTCCGGCGACGGCAGCCGAACCAGTCAACCCTCGTGCTCTCCACCGCATGGGTGGCCACTGTCGTGTCTTCCCTGGCTCCGTGTCGTTCCCTTCGTAGGCCTCACCGTCGTCCACCGCCCTGGTGCTCTCGACGCGGCGTGGTCAACGTGGTCAACGAACGACATCCATCGGAAGTGGACTGTACGTGGAGCGGCTGACAGCTGGGTCCACGGCCGCACACAAGGAAATGCCTCCTTATTACACACAAAATAATGATTCCTCCACCTGACATCTGGGACCCACCGGAAGGCCTCTATATTTCGCGAAAAAAACGTTCCCTCCGCTGACAGGTCGGATCCACCAACTATATCTTCGCACGCAAGGAAGTGCCTCCTTATTGCGCACAAAAAATGAATACCCCCTGCCAGCTGGGACCCACCATAGTGGGAGGGTGACTTGTGGGCCTACTAAGTTGACGGGGACGGAGGGCTTTGTCAACTTAGTCAATATGAACGATTCTAGCTCCAGTGACCATACGATGTCCATCCAACGGCCTTAGTGCTTCTTCAACCTCTGGTATTCTTGCTCCAGCCACCCAAAGCAGCGCCGGTCGTGCCACCTGCTCCTGCCTCCAGTGGCCGGTTGTGCTGCCGCGGAGGCCTCAGCGCCCCCATACTACTCCCACCGTTGGCCAGGCCATCCCTCCACTCACCCACACCCCTGTTATTCTGCGGCGACGGCAGCCTCACACCCCAGTCGAACCAGTGAACCCTCGTACTCCTCTCCGCGTGGGCATCCACTGTTGCGTCTTCCTCGGCTCCATGCCGTCCCCTTCCTAGGCCTCGCCGTCGTCCACCTCCTTGGTGCTCTCGGCGCGGCGTGGTCAATGTGGTCAACGACCGACTTCCATAGGAAGATTATTGTACGTGGAGAGGTTGACAGCTGGGTCCATGGCCACAACCCAATTTTTTGTGATTTGCCAGGTAAGCCGCTTTGTCAGGCCTGTTGGGCTGCAAATCTTTCAAGACGAGGAGAGCTTCATTCGGCTGGCCTATCAGTAATGAGAAATGGGTTGTACATTTTTAAAACACATCAAACCGGCAATTAGTTTCAAATTTCTTTTTTTCATTTCGAGATTTTTAAATTGCATTGATTTTTATGCGTGGACAATTTGTTGGATTTTATATTGATATACATTTATTTTTAAAATCAGTTTGAATGTGACTCGAAATTTTGGGATTAAAAACAGTTCGGACCGCACCGAAATATGCAAAATTTCGTATAATTTTTTAACCGTGGCCACAATATGGGTTGTAATGCTAACAAAAAGAATATGGGCTCTAAAAACCTTAAGAATTAGCAAATGGGCTATAAATTATTAGAAATAATGGCAGATGGGTTGTATGCTATTCTCCATAGATTTGAGGCTTTCCTAAAAAAGGTTGACGCACAAGCAGTGACTATTGGATATCCATCGAACGACCGTCGTGCTTCTTCAATCTCTGCTCTTCCTGTTCCAGCCGCTCAAACAAGCGCCGGCGGGACTGCCTTCTCCCTCCTCCCCGCGGCCGGCTGTGCTGCCGCGCAGGCCTCACCGCCCCACCATACTCCCATCGCTGGCCTAACCATCCCTCTACTCACCCACACATGCTGTTATTCTCCGGCGACGGCAGACGAACCAGTAAACCCTCGTACAGTCGTACACCCCTCCGCGTGGGAAACAACTGCTGAGTCTTCCTGCCTCCATATCATTCCCTTCCTAGGCCTCACCGTCGTCCACTTCCCTGGTGCTCTCGGCGTGGCCTGGTCAACATGGTCAACGACCGACATGCATCTGAATTGGACTGTACGTGGAGAGGCTGACAGCTGGGTCCACGGCCGCATGTGATAACACACAAGTATAGGGGATCGCAATAGTTTTCGAGGGTAGAGTATTCAACCCAAATTTAGTAGCAGCTGAGTTGTCAATTCAACCACACCTGGAAACTTAATATCTGCAGCAAAGTGTTTAGTAGCAAACTAATATGATAGTAGTGATAACGGTAGCAAAAGGTAACAGTAGTAAAAGTAATGTTTTTGGTATTTTGTAGTGATGATAGCAATAGCAACAGAAAAGTAAATAAGCGGAGAACAATATATGGAAAGCTCGTAGGCAATGGATCGGTGATGGAGAATTATGCCGGATGTGGTTCATCATGTAACAGTCATAACCTAGGGTGACAGAGAACTAGCTCTAGTTCATTGATATAATGTAGGCATGTATTCCGAATATAGTCATACGTGCTTATGGAAAAGAACTTGCATAACATCTTTTGTCCTACCCTCCCATGGTAGTGGGGTCCTTACGGAAACTAAGGGATATTAAGGCCTCCTTTTAATAGAGAACCGGAACAAAGCATTAACACATAGTGAATACATGAACTCCTCAAACTACGGTCATCACCGGTAAGTATCCCGATTATTGTCACTTCGGGGTTAACGGATCATAATGCATAATAGGTGACTATAGACTTGCAAGTTAGGCTCAAGAACACTCATATATTGATGAAAACATAATAGGTTCAGATCTGAAATCATGGCACTCGGGCCCTAGTGACAAGCATTAAGCATAGCAAAGTCATAGCAACATCAATCTCAGAACATAGTGGACACTAGGGATCAAACCCTAACAAAACTAACTCGGTTACATGATAGATCCCATCCAACCCATCACCGTCCAGCAAGCCTACGATGGAATTACTCACGCACGGCGGTGAGCATCATGAAATTGGTGATGGAGGATGGTTGATGATGACGATGGCAACGGATTCCCCTCTCTGGAATCCCGAGCGGACTCTAGATCAGCCCTCCCGAGAGGTTTTAGGGCTTGGCGGTGGCTCCGTATCGTAAAACGCGATGATTTCTTCTCTCTGATTTTTTTCTCCCCGAAACTCAATATATGGAGGTGGAGTTGGAGTCGAAGAGGCAACAGGGGGCCCACGAGGTAGGGGGCGCGCCCTAGGGGGGCAGATGTGCCCCCCACCCTCGTGGAGAGGTGGTGGGCCCCCTGGCCTTCATCTTTTGCAGGTATTTTTCTTATTTTCTGAAAAGTGGCTCCATGAAGTTTCAGGTCATTCTGAGAACGTTTGTTCCTGCACATAAATAACACCATGGTAATTCTGCTGAAAACAGTGTCAGTCTGGGTTAGTTCCATTCAAATCATGCAAGTTAGAGTCCAAAACAAGGGCAAAAGTGTTTGGAAAAGTAGATACGACGGAGACGTATCAACTCCCCCAAGCTTAAACATTTGCTTGTCCTCAAGCAATTCAGTTGATAAACTGAAAGTGATAAAGAAAAACTTTTACAAACTCTGTATGCTCTTGTTGTAATAAATATGTAAAGCCGGCATTCAAGTTTTCAGCAAAGATTATAACTAACCACATTCGCAATAACGCATAGGTCTCAATTTTACTCATACAAATAGCATAATCAACTAGCGAGCCATAATAATAAATCTCGGATGACAACACTTTCTCAAAACAATCATAATATGATATAACAAGGTGGTATCTCGCTAGCCCTTTCTGAGACCGCAAAACATAAATGCAGAGCACCTTTAAAGACCAAGGACTGACTAGACATTGTAATTCATGGTAAAAGAGATCCAGTCAAGTCATACTCAATGTAAACTAACAGTAATGAATGCAAATGACAGCGGTGCTCTCCAACTGGTGCTTTTTAATAAGAGGGTGATGACTCAGCATAAAAGTAAATAGATAGGCCCTTCACAGAGGGAAGGAGGGATTTGTAGAGGTGCTAGAGCTCGGTTTTGAAACAGAGGTGAATAATATTTTGAGCGGTATACTTTCATTGTCAACACAACAACCAAGAGATGGCGATATCTTCCATGCTACACACATTATAGGCGGTTCCCAAACAGAATGGTAAAGTTTATACTCCCCCTTCCACCAACAAGCATCAATCCATGGCTTGCTCGAAACAACAAGTGCCTCCAACTAACAAGAGTCCCAGGGGGAGCTTTTTTTGCAATTATTTTGATTTAGTTTGCATAAAGCATGGGACTGGGCATCCCAGTGACCAGCCATTTATCTCATGAGCGAGGAGCGGAGTCCACTACTCTTGAGAATAACCCGCCTAACATGGAAGATACAGATAGCCCTAGTTGATACATGAGCTATTCGAGCATACAAAACATGATATATATTTGAAGGTTTGGAGTTTGGCACATACAAATTTACTTGGAACGGCAGGTAGATACCATATATATGTAGGTATAGTGGACTCATGTGGAATAACTTTGGGATTTAAGGGATTGGATGCACAAGCAATATTCTTGCTTAGTACAAGTGAAGGCTAGCAAAAGACTGGGAAGCGACCAGCTAGAGAGCAACAATAGTCATGAACATGCATTAAAATTAATTGACACCGAATGCAAGCATGAGTAGGATATAATCCACCATGAACATAAATATCGTGAAGGCTATGTTGATTTTGTTTTAACTACATGCGTGAACATGTGCCAAGTCAAGTCACTTAAATCATTCATAGGAGGATACCACCCTATCATACCACATCATAACTATCTCAATAGCATGTTGGCACGCAAGGTAAACCATTATAACTCATAGCTAATCAAGCATGGCACAAGAAACTATGATATCTAGTTGTCATTGCAAACATGTTTATTCATAATAGGTTGAATCAGGAACGATGAACTAATCATATTTACAAAAACAAAAGAGGTCGAGTTCATACCAGCTTTTCTAATCTCAGTCAGTCCATGATATATCATCATAATTGCCTTTCACTTGCACGGCCGAATGATGTGAATAATAATAGTGCACGTGCATTGGACTAAGCTGGAATCTGCGGGCATTCAATAAACAGGAGAAGACAAGGCAATATGGGCTCTTTTGTCAGATCAACAATAATGCATATAAGAGCCACTTCAACAAGTTCATTATGGTCTTCTCCTATCGACCCCCAAAGGAAAGAAAAGAAATAAAACTATTTACACGGGAAAGCTCCCAACAAGCAAAAGAAGAACAGGAAATCTTTTTGGGTTTTTCTTTTTAATTACTTCTACAAGCATGGAAAGTAAATTAATTTAAAAGCTACAACTAATTTTTTTTGTTTTTCTTAAGGTTTATTAAACACACAAGAAGAAAGCATAAAAAGGAAAATAAACTAGCATGGATGATACAATGAAAAAGTATGAGCACAGACATCTAGCAATGAGTGTGTGAGCATAAATGTAATGTCAGTGGGAAATACGTACTCCCCCAAGCTTTGGCTTTTGGCCTAAGTTGGTCTATGGCCACGGCTGGCCTGGCGGATATCCATAATAGTAGTTGGGGTCGTACTGAGATGCAAAAGAGGAAGACTCCGATTGCCACTGGCTGACAATCATCTCCGGATCCCACTGGTAATTAGACTGTCGTGAAGGATCATCTTGTGGTTCCGGCTCTGGCTCCTTGGCTGGTGCAGGGTTCCGGTAGGCGTGAATAGCCTTCAACGGAACAAGGTACGTGCCTACAGATAAATCAAACAAAGAAGGAGCAGGCAAGGTAATAGTCTCAGGATGATGTTTATTAAAGAACAATTGATATTTAAGCTCTCCTTCCCTATTCTTAAGAATAAAATCATGTGCCACCATACTTTTATAATCTAGATAAACACGAGGCAGCACCTTTTCTTCCTTCTCATAATGCCTAATAGGTATGTTAAAATGTGCAGCTAGGCGTGTAGCATAGATGCCTCCAAAGATGGGGGCCTTGGTACGATTCAGACTTAACCATTTGGCAATAATGCCGCCCATACTAACAGAGTTATCACCGTATAAACCGTGGAACGAAATAATAATATCAGGGATACTAGGGTTTCCACAGTTTCCACGACCAATTAAACAACGACTAGCAAATAATGCAAAATAACATAAAACAGGAAAATGTATGCTAGTGATTCGTGCATTTGAAACCTTCCTTGTTTCCCCTACAGTGATAGTATCAATAAATCCCTCCACGTCATCACGATGTGGTTCTTCTGTCTTGCCCTCAAAAGGGACTAAGCAAACCCGACAAAAATCATAAAGTGTCATCTCCTTATGATCATCATATAAATAAAACTCCACCGTAGGTGGTGAGCTCCTAGAATGGAAATGAAAGTTTTGCACAAAGATATTTGTGAGCAAGAGACACTTATCGCATTGGTCGTGGAGGAAAGCAGTAAGGCCTGCATTCTTAGCCAATTCATGAAAATCTTCATAAATCCCGGCTGCTCTCAAGAAATCCTTGGAAGGCCATTCACACGCCCGAACCTCCGCGGTGCGAGCCAGATTATACTTAGGCTTTGGTGCCTTTTCCTTCGAGCTTTGGCTCGATGAGCCCCTCAAAAGTCTCCTCATCATTTTCTGAAAAATTCTGAAATTTTTAGTAACTTCAAAATAAAAGTGAACCAAACTCAATAATATTGATAGCAACTACTCATACAAGTGCCTAGGGCCTATATCATGCATCAAAACTACTTTTGACCATATAAATTTGACATGCAAGCTCAAGAACAGGGTCACCTAAGTACATAAAATTTGCAATGAATAAAGCACTAGAACAAAAACTAATTGGACCAATGGAGGAGTCACATACCAAGGAACAATCTCCCCAAGCAGTTTTGTGAGAGGTGCTTTGAGCAAGGAGATCGAAAATGGTAGCAAAATGAGCTTGGACTCGGGTTTGAGCTGGTTATTCATGTTTGGGGGAGGAAGAAGGAGTGTGTGGGTGAAAGGATAAGTGGAGGAGGGCCACCATGAGCACACGAGGCAGGGGGGCGTGCCCTAGAGGGGTAGGCACGCCCTCCACCCCCGTGGGCAGGTGGTTGACCCCCTGGTGTGTTCTCAGTGCCAAATATTCTCAAATATTCTAGAAAAAAATCATATTCAAATTTCAGGGCATTTGGAGAACTTTTATTTTAGAGGTATTTTTATATTGCACGAATAATCAGATAACAAACAGGAAAATATTTGTTTTTATTTGATTTAATATAAATAACAGAAAGTAAAAGGAGGGTACAGAACGTTGTGTCTTCTAGTTTCGTCCATCTCATGATCATCAAAAGGAATCCACTAACAAGGTTGATCAAGTCTTGTTAACGAACTCATTCCGAATAACATGGAACCGGAGAAATTTTGAATAACACTATTTTACCTCAAGGGGGATATGCACATCCCCAATAATAAGAATATCATATTTCTAGTTGACAGTAGGAAGAGGAAATTCAAAACCTCCAAATATAATCTATGGAATTTTTCCAATAGAGTTGATACTATGAACTTGAGGTTGTTTCCTCGGAAAGTGTATCGTGTGCTCATTACCATTAACATGAAAAGTGGCATTGCCTTTAGTGCAATCAATAAAAGCCCCTGCAGTATTCAAAAAGGGTCTTCCAAGAATAATAGACATACTATCGTCCTCGGGAATATCAAGAATAACAAAGTTCGTTAAAATAGTAACGTTTGCAACTACAACAGGCACATCCACAAAAATACCGACAGGTATAGCAGTTGATTTATCAGCCATTTGCAAAATATTTCAGTAGGTGTCAACTTATTCAAATCAAGTCTACAATATAAAGAGAGAGGCATAACACTAACACCGGCTCCAAAATCACATAAAGCAGTTTTAACATAATTTCTTTTAATGGAGCATGGTATTGTTGGTACACCGGGATCTCCAAGTTTCTTTGGTATTCCACCCTTAAAAGTATAATTAGCAAGCATGGTGGAAATTTCAGCTTCCGGTATCTTTCTTTTATTTGTAATAATATCTTTCATATACTTAGCATAAGGATTGGTTTTGAGCATATCAGTTAATCGCATACGCAAAAAGATGGGTATAATCATTTCAGCAAAGCGCTCAAAATCCTCATCATCCATTTTCTTGGATGGTTTGGGAGGAAAAGTCATGGGTTTCTGAACCCAAGGCTCTCTTTCTTTACCATGTTTCCTAGCAACAAAGTCTTTCTTATCATAATGTTGATTCTTTGACTGTGGGTTATCAAGATCAACAGCAGGTTCAATTTCTATATCATTATCATTACTAGGTTGAGCATCATCATGAACATTATTATTAACATTATCACTGGTTTTAGGTTCATTACCAGATTGAGTTTCAGCATCAGAAATAGAAATATCATTTGGATTCTCAGGTGTTTCAACAATAGGATCACTAGAAGCATGCAAAGTCCTATCATTTTTTTTCTTCTTTTTAGAAGAACTAGGTGCATCTATATTGTTTCTCTGAGAATCTTGCTCAATTCTTTTAGGATGGACTTCAGGATACAAAGGTTCCTGAGTCATTCTACCACCTCTAGTCATAACTCTAATAGCATGATCATTATTATTATTATTCAATTCATTGAGCAAATCATTTTGAGCTTTAAGTACTTGTTCTACTTGAGTGGTAACCATAGGAGCATGTTTACTAATAAGTTTAAGTTCACCTTTGACATTAGCCATATAATCACCCAAGTGTTCAAGCATATTTGAATTGTATTTCAGTTGTCTACCAAAATAAGCATTAAAATCTTCTTGCTTAGCCATAAATCTATCAACTCATCTAAGCATGGGCTAGCAAACTTAGTAAATGGAATTACAGCTTTATCATATCTATAGAGAGAATTTACCTTTACTACCTGTGTCGGGTTATCAAGACCATGTACTTCTTCAATAGGAGATGGATTAAGATTATATGTTTCTTCAACAGGCGGTAAATTTAGACCATGTATTTCTTCAATAGGAGGTAAATTCTTAACATCTTCAGCTTTAATACCTTTTCTTTCATAGATTTCTTTGCCTCTTGCATATCTTCAGGACTAAGAAATAGAATACCCCTCTTCTTCGGAGTTGGTTTAGGAATAGGCTCAGGAATTGGCTCCGGAGGTGGCCAATTATTTTCATTTGTCAACATATTATTCAATAGAATTTCAGCTTCATCTGGTGTTCTTTCCGTGAAAACAGAACCAACACAACTATCCAGGTAATCTCTGGAGGCATCGGTTAGTCCATTATAAAAGATATCAAGTATTTCATTTTTCTTAAGAGGATGATCAGGCAAAGCATTAAGTAATTGGAGAAGCCTCCCCCAAGCTTGTGGGAGACTCTCTTCTTCAATTTTCACAAAATTATATATATATCCCTTAGAGCAACTTGTTTCTTATGAGTAGGGAAATATTTAGCAGGGAAGTAATAAATCATATCATGGGTACTACGCACACAACAAGGATTAAGAGAATTAAACCATATCTTAGCATCACCCTTTAATGAGACTGGAAATATTTTAAGGATGTAAAAGTAACGAGTTCTCTCATCTTTAGTGAACAGGGTGGCTATATCATTCAATTTAGCAAGATGTGCCACAACAGTTTCAGATTCATAACCATGAAAAGGATCAGATTCAACCAAAGTAATTATATCAGGATCGACGGAGAATTCATAATAATTATCAGTAACAAAGATAGGTGAAGTAGCAAAAGCAGGGTCAGGTTTCATTCTAGCATTTAGAGATTGCTTACTCCATTTAGCTAATAACCTTTTAAGTTCATTTCTATTTTTGCAAGCGAAAATAGCTAAAGAAGCTTCTTGATCAAATACATAACCCTTAGGAATAACAAGTGGTTCTTCATCATCACTTTCATCAGTATCAACAGATTCAATATTTTCAATTTCTCTAGCCCTAGCAAGTTGTTCATCAAGAAAATCACTAAGTGGCATAGTAGTATCAGGCATAGAGGTAGTTTCATCATAAGTATCATGCATTGTAGAGTGGCATCATCAATAACATGTGACATATCGGAACGAATAGCAGAAGCAGGTGTAGGTGTCGCAAGCTTACTCAAAACAGAAGGTGAATCAAGTGCAGAGCTAGATGGTAGTTCCTTACCTCCCCTCGTAGTTGAGGGATAGATCTTGGTTTTTGGATCTCTCAAGTTCTTCATAATGATAAGCAGATATATATATCCCAAGTGACTCAAAGAATAGAGCTATGCTCCCCGGCAACGGCGCCAGAACATAGTCTTGATAACCCACAAGAATAGAGGATCGCAACAGTTTTCGAGGGTAGAGTATTCAACCCAAATTTATTGATTCGACACAAGGGGAGCCAAAGAATATTCTCAAGTATTAGCAGCTGAGTTGTCAATTCAACCACACCTGGAAACTTAATATCTGCAGCAAAGTGTTTAGTAGCAAAGTAATATGATAGTAGTGATAATGGTAGCAAATGGTAACAGTAGTAAAAGTAATGTTTTTGGTATTTTGTAGTGATGATAGCAATAGCAACAGAAAAGTAAATAAGCAGAGAACAATATATGGAAAGCTCGTAGGCAATGGATCGGTGATGGAGAATTATGCCGGATGCGGTTCATCATGTAACAGTCATAACCTAGGGTGACATAGAACTAGCTCTAGTTCATTGATATAATGTAGGCATGTATTCCGAATATAGTCATACGTGCTTATGGAAAAGAACTTGCATAACATCTTTTGTCCTACCCTCCTGTGGCAGCGGGGTCCTTACGGAAACTAAGGGATATTAAGGCCTCCTTTTAATAGAGAACCGGAACAAAGCATTAACACATAGTGAATACATGAACTCCTCAAACTACGGTCATCACCAGTAAGTATCCCGATTATTGTCACTTCGGGGTTAATGGATCATAACACATAATAGGTGACTATAGACTTGCAAGATAGGATCAAGAACACTCATATATTGATGAAAACATAATAGGTTCAGATCTGAAATCATGGCACTCGGGCCCTAGTGACAAGCATTAAGCATAGCAAAGTCATAGCAACATCAATCTCAGAACATAGTGGACACTAGGGATCAAACCCTAACAAAACTAACTCGATTACATGATAGATCCCATCCAACCCATCACCGTCCAGCAAGCCTATGATGGAATTACTCACGCACGGCGGTGAGCATCATGAAATTGGTGATGGAGGATGGTTGATGATGACGATGGCGACGGATTCCCCTCTTCGGAGCCCCGAACGGACTCCAGATCAGCCCTCCCGAGAGGTTTTAGGGCTTGGCGGCGGCTTCGTATTGTAAAACGCGATGATTTCTTCTCTCTGATTTTTTTCTCCCTGAAACTCAATATATGGAGGTGGAGTTGGAGTCGGAGAGGCAACAGGGGGCCCACGAGGTAGGGGGCGCGCCCCCCACCCTCGTGGAGAGGTGGTGGGACCCCTGGCCTTCATCTTTTGCAGGTATTTTTCTTATTTTCTGAAAAGTGGCTCCGTGAAGTTTCAGGTCATTCTGAGAACGTTTGTTCCTACACATAAATAACACCATGGTAATTCTGCTGAAAACATCGTCAGTTCGGGTTAGTTCCATTCAAATCATGCAAGTTAGAGTCCAAAACAAGGGCAAAAGTGATTGGAAAAGTAGACGACGGATACGTATCAGCATGCAAGGAAATGCCTCCTTATTACGCGCAAAATAGTGATTCCTCCACCTGACATCTGGGACCCAGCAGGAGGGCCTCTGTATTCCGTGAAAAAAACGTTACTGCCACTGACAGCTCGGACCCACCAGCTATTTCTTCGCACGGAAGGAAGTGTCTCCTTATTACGCACAAAAAAATGAATACTCCCCCTGCTAGCTGGGACCCAGTATAGTGGTAGGCTGACTTGTGGGCCTACTAAGTCGATGGGGATGGAGGGCTTTGTCAACTTAGTCAATATGCACGATTCTAGCTCCAGTGACCGTACAATGTCCGTCCAACGGCCGGAGTGCTTCTTCAACCTCTCGTCTTCTTGCTCCAGCCGCACAAACTAGCGCCGGTCGTGCCTCGTGCTCCTGCCTCCCGTGACCGGCTGCGATGCGGCGGAGGCCTGACCGCCCCCATACTACTTCAACCGCTGGCCAGGCCATCCCTCCACTCACCCACACCCTCTGTTATTCTGCGGCGATGGTAGCCTCATACCGCAGCGAACCAGTGAACCCTCATACTCCTCTACGCGTGGGCATCCATTACCGCGTCTTCCTTGGCTCCGCGTCATCCCCTTCCTAGGCCTCGCCATCGTCCACTACCTTGGTGCTCTCGGCGTGGCGTGGTCAATGTGGTCAACGACTGACTTCCATAGGAAGATTACTATACGTGGAGAGGCTGACAGCTGGGTCCACGGCAGCCGCAAGGAAGTGCCTCATTATGCGCAAAATAATTATTCCTGTACCTGACAGCGGGGACCCACCGGACGGCCGTATTTTGTGAAAGAAACGTTTCCCTCTGACTGCTGGGACCCACCAGCTACATCTTCACACGCAAGGAAGTGCGTCCGGGCAAAAAAATGATTCACCCCCCTAACTGCTGGGACCCACCAGCTATATCTTCGCACGCACGGAAGTGCCTGACAGTCGGGACCCACCTAGTTGAAGCGTACGTAGCGTTGTCATTTTGGTCGCGAATGTGTACGTACATACTGGTAGATGTAGAGCGCGCACGTGTCGTAGTTGAGGCGCGCATGTAGCATGTACACGTACGTACGGCGGCCAGTGTGCAAGAAAGAAAATACGGCCACGTACGTACATACGGGCGAGGTCTTGAACGCCTACTCGCGCATACGTACGGCCAGGGCTCGTGTACATGGTTAGGTCGGAACGGAGAAACTACGTCGTTGTCGTGTTCATGGGGAGGCAACGGAATGTGTCGTGTTCATCGGGAGGCAACGGAACGCATGGGAGCCAACCGGCTTGGACGGAACAGTCGATGGAAACGAGGCATGGCGTACCGCAGAATGGAGGAAACGGCCTTGTGTTCGACCGTCCACGTTCGAAACGGGATCCTGCTCATCGGGAGGGGTCTGGCGTATCGCAAAACGGAGGAAACTGACCTCCTACGGTCGAAACGGGGGTCCTGTTGATCGGGAGGGGTGTGGCGTACCGCAAAATGGAGGAAACGGACTTGTGTTGGAGCGCTACGGTCGAAACGGGGGTCCAGTTCATCGGGAGGGGTCTGGCATACCGCAAAACGCGACTCCACGGGATACTGTTCATCTCCACCGTCGACCCCCTCCAGCCTCCACGGGCTACTGTTCATCCACCATCGACCTCCTCTAGCCTCCACCTACGACTGTTCATCCACGGGCTCCTGTTCATCCAGCCTCCACCGCGCGCTACTCCACCGGCTACTGTTCAACCAGCCCTCTCCACGGGCTCCTGTTCAACCACCCCTCCACGGGCTACTGTTCATCCATCCCTCCACCGTCTACTGTTCATCCTGCCCTCCATGGGATGTTCCTGTTCATCCATCCCTCCACGGGGTCCTGTTCATCCAGCCCCAACCGGCTCAATCGATCGGGGTCCTGTTCATCGAGAGGCAACCCCATGGGGTCCTGTTCATCCACCCCC